>NW_015647049.1:285137-304539 GCF_001515625.1 Sinocyclocheilus rhinocerous
TATATATATATATATATATATATGTATATATATATATGTATATAAAACACCTAATAGAAATTCTGGTTTTCTATTGAAATATCATGCTGGAGATTTGTCAAAATAGCATTTT
Organism: Sinocyclocheilus rhinocerous; assembly: GCF_001515625.1. Classification (NCBI taxonomy): domain Eukaryota; kingdom Metazoa; phylum Chordata; class Actinopteri; order Cypriniformes; family Cyprinidae; genus Sinocyclocheilus; species Sinocyclocheilus rhinocerous. The sequence continues at coordinate 285,250 of NW_015647049.1, forward strand.
GAATGAACTACAATAATGTTCTACATTCAGCCAAGTGAGTCAATATCTCGACTTGTGAAATGTCTTTTGTGTAGCTGTGGGAGTATATTATTGAGTTTTAATGCGTTTTTTCCTGCTCAATATTAATAAAATAAATATGATGTGAAAGAGGGAAAAAACCTTGATAATTTGTTGCAGTATTTCAGCCTTCAGTGTGTCAGTTGTTCATAAACTCTGCGTTTGCTTCCAATCAGAGAAAGATAAAAGCACATGTCTATTAGGAGAACCAAACACGCAGTTTAAATTCATGCCCACGAGGTTACAGCCGCACTGGCTTTCTGTACCTCCATCTCGCTTGTGCGGGGTTGCAAGGGTCGTATGAGGAAAACGAGAGAGAAAGCTGCAAGAAGGAAAAGAAAGACGAACTCTGCAGTGGGCTGCAGAGTTTCTCTTCCACTATTTTCTGCTCCGCTGCACCTGAGTGACCTGTGGCCCATGTCTGGGCAGAAGAAGTGTTCATATAGCCCAGGCTCCTTTCTCTCCAGGGGTGTAAAGGGTCAGACCACCTGCCGTCAGTGGGCCGGACTCCCTGCTCATGCAGCTGCTAACTCTGCTCGGTTTCTGCAGCTCATCTCACCACTGGATAACTGGGTGGTATGACCCAAAATGTATATTGTGGTATGAGTAATTTGACTTTGTGGTAATAGTATCCACCTTATTTTGAAACACAGAAGTAAGCTCTTTCCTGTGAATATGCAATACGTCTGATTCATTAGCCTCTATAAAAGTGTGGTAAATGGTAAAAATGTTTACGCTACAAACCAGTGTGTTTATGATTATGATAATATACGAAAGTAATATAATATACCAGTTTGCAATATCAAGCAGAATAACAAACTGGTTTAATTCAAATAACTGGAAGCAACTGACAGCTGAAGCCTTGCACAAGTTAAAAATTGCCATGTTCGCTGTTGTGTTAAACTAATTGTTAAAATTATTGTTCATAATAATTCAGCCCAATAATTTTATAATAATTTAATAAAATATGTGTCTAAGGGGATTATTTTTATAGTGAGTGAGCGAGTGAATAAGTCATTCATTGCATTCATTGAGTCAGTCAGTCATTCAATGGATGAGCCAGAGAGTGAGTTAGTCAGTCACTAAGTCACTTAATAAGTGATTGAGTCTCTCAGTCAGTCAGCCCGTGATAGACTGAGTCAGTCAGTGACTCAGAGTCAGTGTTTCATTCATTCATTCATTCAGTCAGTCAGTCAGTCAGTCAGTCAGTGAATGAGTCAGTGAGCGAGTGGGTCACTTAATCAGTGATTGAGTCAGTGAGTCAGTCATTCAGTGAATGATTGAGTGAGTCAGAGTGAGTCAGTGATTTTAATGAGTCGGTTGACTGACTCACTCACTAATTGACTATTAATTGACTATTAGAAGGATGTACTCACTGTATAGTGTTGGCATAAATAGCTTCTCTTTGATGTGACAGTATTAGTTACGGGTGACAATGATCTGTTCATTTGAGGAAATTGCTCTGTCTGAAAACACTAACTGCAGGCCTTGGATGTTGATGAAAGTGTGACCGGGGCTATGTTGATGATGACATCTCTCACCCTGTGCTATGATGGACAGCCACATACTCAAATAAAGTGCTGTCGAAGTTTGTGCACATTTAGATTTAACTTGAACTTTATTGAACTGTTAAAAACAGACAAGTTTGACCTGTGTATTATGTATTATGTCAGAATCCGTTTTTTTTGAAGTTACCATCTTTACCTCTGTCTACATGCACAGAACCTCTCTTGTGGAGCGTAGCGTGTTTGTGGCTCTACTGCCCCATCATCTCGCCTGAGCAGTTCTCCTAATCTCAGGGGTGGTAATCAAGTTTTTTTGGGAAGAGGAAATTGCTTTTACCTCACAGATGAAGGATTCGATAATACAGAGAATTCATTCTCCACAACTCGCCTTTGAGCCCCATGACGTCCACGTATCAGTGCAAAAACACAGGAAGTGCACAACACAGTGATTACTCAGACACTTGATGCATGCGTCATCTGGGTTGGAAATGAAAAGTCACAGAAAGAAAGAAAGAGAAAGAAAGAAAGAAAGAAAGAAAGAGAAAGAAATACTTTAGGAAAGACTAGAGGAAATTAATTTTGACATTTGTTAGCTAGCATTTTTGAATGCAAAAACCTACCCAAAATGCAAAATTTTACTACAGTTACTGTAATAGGCTCATTTTTAGTGTAATTACTAAGGTGCTCTGGCAAGTTGCTAGGCAGGTTTGGTCCAGAACTAAATAAATCCAGGTACTTGTGAATTTGTAGGGGTGCGCTAGTATTTCAAGGGCAAATGTGTAGGCAGTGACACTTAAGCACCATCGGTATAAAAATAGCACCATTGAGACAATGTACAAGTGTGAGTGGGAGCTTGAATTGTTAATGCGGTGTTTAATTTCCATTCAGTGACATAAAGACATTGCTTAATTATGCAAAAGCATTTAAATATATATCACAGGGTGTGAACATGTTGACGTAGTATAATAGACCATGTAAAACTATGAAAGTGAACAAGAGGAGGAAGTAAGGAAGGAAGGAAGGTGTTTCATACAACTTTTGGATTGGGTGTTACTATTAACATACAGTGTACGATGTTAGGAAAATTTCGAAAGGTACATAATTTATGAGCCATTTCTTAGAAGTTTTATCTATTTATTTATCTATTTATTAATGTGTATATGAATGTAATGTATATCCACACTGTGTATATAAAATTGGAATAATTCAGTTTTATATATATATATATATATATTGCTGATTTGCTGCTTAAGAAACATTTTCTCATTACCATCAATGTTGAAAACAGCACCAATAATAACTGAGCTCCAAAATATTTTAAATCCATTTAAAGAAAAGAAGGTTGTAATGTGAAATATTTTAATTATTTCATAAATGTGTTTTAATTAATGCAGCCACTAGTCTAGAATCAGCTTTCACATTTCACTAAAAGTCAAGATTTAGATTTTGTATTGAGCTCAACAGCATATTTAATAGCTTAAATACTATTGGTTTGCTCAAATCCGCAAACCTAAGTATGAACAACAATGACACTTGCTTTTCTTTGGCAGGGCCGTAATAAAAAAAAATAAAAAAAAACATATTAGACCTCAACATAACACTCAGTTCCCATAAACACTTTTACACAGTGACATCTGCCTGTATTTTAGCAGAGAATTAGCTATTATCAGCTCTGCGTTTGTAATCATCCTTACAATGTGACTGAAGTCCTGCAGTACCTCCGGAAGGCCTTGTCTCTCGTTTCATTTTTACACCATTTTTCCTAAACCAGGCTTTTTGGTACAAATTGAACTTAGAGATAAAATAACCTTGGTCAACCATCAGACCTGAGGTTAATCCACTACTGGCCCTATTTGGCAAACCTCATTCAGCAAGTTTCGGAGTGTCACACAGACTTCATAAATCGCCTTCACCTCAGGTTTAATAGTTTCACAGCTTCTGCTCAATGTAAGATACCCAGTTTCCCCTCGCTGGTGTCAGTGTCCAGACAGTTTATGCTGTCAAGTGCGGTTGTCAGCCCATAACAGGATGCAGTGTAAAGGCTCTTCTGACCGCGTCTCACTTGGCTGACCGTCTGTCTGCTCGTTTTGCTTTCAAAGCTCCAGATTCCCATAGAGACATCTCAGGCTGTCAGGTTACAGCGCACGGGTCTCTCCGCTGCACATGTATGTCCTTCCTCTGTGAACACACACTTCCAATACCTGTGTGTCAAATCCAAACACCATGACAGTGCGCTTGACAGTTGGAGCTTGTTCTTGTCATTGCCTGGAATAGTGAGAAATGACGTGTTTTACAGAGGTCTGTTTTTAGATTTTTTACATTTTTTTTATTTTTATTTGGAGGGTTGGTGACCAGACTTTGTGAGTTTTGTAATCACTCTATTCATCGCTCCTGGCTCTGTGTTTGTCACATAACAAAAAAAAAAAAATCACTTTTGCTCCACCATGTCAATCTTTTTTTTTCCTATTAAGTTGTAGAACATGGTGCTAGCAACACAAGGGTCATGAGCTCAGTTCCCAAGGATAAAATGTTTATCCTGATTTTATCGCTTCAAGAATGGGTGGCTCAATATGAGTATTGTTATTTTTGATTGTGGTATTATATTGAGAGGATCGATTTTAACATACTGTAAAAATGCAGAAGATGGTTATTTTTAACAAAATACTTTACTATATTTTTAACATGAAAATGAATGCGAATCAGCTTCAGAGTTGGAAAAAAGCGATTTGTAATTTGTATCGATGATGATAATGGCCTTCGCATGCAGATTACATTGTAATATTATATAATAGAATATAATAAATGTTTAATACATTGATAATATTTTGATATATAATATTATATATTGCATGATTTGGGGGGAAAACCCTAATTATGAATTTTCTGATAAATGAGAGAAATCAGATTCTGAAAGTCCAGGTTTGCTGTGCTTGTTTGTATGGCTGCACAGTTTGGCCCAAAATTCTGAGATTATATAATAATAATAATAATAATAATAATAATAATGTTAAAGAATAAAAATAGTCAACAAAATAAATATTACTATTGAAGTGTCATTGTAAAATAAAAAAATATTGGTGAAATTAAAAAAGATTCATAAATAATAAAAATAATAGCAAAAATAAATATTACTATTGTAATAGATTATTACTATTGAAATATTTCACAGTAAAATAAAAAATGGATATGTCAGACTTATTATTAATAATAATAATAATAAATTTTAATATTGTATTAGATTATTACTATTGTAATATTTCACTGTAAATAAAAAATATATATATTTAACAACAACAACAACAACAACAACAATAATAATAATAATAATAATAATAATAATAATGTTACAGTATAACTACACTTACAGTACTAATATTTATGGTTGTATTATTAATTTATTTAAATTTTTCGTTGCACCACTAAGCTTTTATTTTGGTGGAAAACCAAAGGAGCCTTTACATTTTCACAAATATTTTAACTATTTAGTTGTTTCTTTTGTGACTACTAATTCTTTGTTAACATGTTTAACATGTTCATGGCTCCCTACTCTTGGCAAAATCACACAGCTCTGCTTTGCACTCTGTCTAACCCAGCAGCCTCCATTTTCATAACTCTTCTTTTCACAGAGTGAAAGAGTAAGTGCTTTCTCCAACCCCAAACGGCACCAAGTGTGTACAATTCCTGCATTTTAACTTCCTCAGGTGTGAACGACTGCCACATAACACTATTTGTGTTTTTTTTTTAATATGGTTTCAATTGTACCTGAGGCTGAACCCTTTAAATAGCTCCCATTCATCAGCGCCCCTCTATGCTGGTGTAATGTCAGAAGCTTGTTGTGAAACGACTTTACACGCTGCAACAGCAAATGGAAAGCCAGAGGGCAGAGCTGCTATATTTAACTAGAGAGCTGTGAATGAGCCACGATGTTTACTGAGGTCTGTTGCATGAACTTGTTTCCTGAATCTGCAGACGGGCTCTAATTGGGTTGCGGTGTTGATGCCATTTACAGGTGCATCTCAATTAATTAGAATGTCGTGGAAAAGCTCATTTATTTCAGTAATTCAACTCTTCTAATTTATTGAGATGCACCTGTATGTCTAATCTGTCTTATCAACACTATTTCTTTCTTTTTTCATTTATTTATTTATTACGGCCTGCAGCACCAATGGTGCGAGGACCCTCTTGGAATTGATCAGTTTCTTCTTCTTCTTCTTCTTCTTCTTCTCCAAAGTGAATCGCATTTTTGAGGGCCTAACATGCGCAAAAACTCACAAAACTTTGCACATGCATTAGAACTGGCAAAAATGTACATCTGATAAGGGTTTCAGAATTGGGCGTGGCAAAATGACTCGATAGCTCCACCTATAAAATTTCAGCGAAGTGGACCTCCCACTATGTTCGGTACATGCATGAAATGTCCCAATACCTACAAAAAAGTCTCTTGGAGCGAAGTCCTAAACGCAACAGGAAGTCAGCCATTTTGAGTTTTCTTTACGATTTTTGTGCAGTTTTTGCCATTTTTTAGGCCTCGTACTTTAACAAACTCCTACAGTTTTAATTGGATCATCTTCAAAGTTGGTGAGTGTAATCATAAGGCCTTTGCGATGCTAAATTACGAAGATTTTGAATTTTCGTCGAAGGGCGTGTCTGTGGTGACCTGACTTTTTTTCGACGTTTCGTCATGAAACAGGAAGTGGCTATAACTTAGGCATACAATGTCTCATCTGCCCCAAATTTCACATGTTTGTGTCCTCTCCTGAAAACATTCCCATGCCCATATTCAGTAGTAGTCATAGCGACACTTGCTGCAAACAGGAAGTGGCATGTTGTACACTGTAATGAACTCCTCCTAGAGATTTAATGACATCAACATTATATTTGGTCAGTGCAATCTAAAAGCATTTGCAATGTTAAATTGCAAAGATCTTGAGTTTTCGTTAAAGGGTATTTCCGTGGCGGCCTGACAAAGTTTGATGTTTCGCCATGGAAAAAAAATAAGTTGTTGTAACTCAGCCATACAATGTCCGATCTGCCCCAAACTTCACACGTTTGATAAGGTGCTGGCAATGGAAAATTACTTGTTTTATACTAACTTAAACATGCAATGTCCGATCTGCCCCAAACGTCACATGTTTGATAAGAGTCCTGGCCTAAAAACATCTACATGCCAATATTGTTATAATTTATAGCACCACCTGTTGGCAACAGGAAATGTCTTGTTTTACACTAACTAAAATATAAGTTTAATCTACCCCAGATTTCTTGTTTGATAAGAGATCTGGCTTGAAGACATCTAAAGGCCAATATTCAGTTATAATCATAGCGCCACCTGTTGGCAACAGGAAATGTCATGCTTTACACTAACTCAAACATACCATGTTCAATCTGCACCAAACTTCACATGGTTGATAAACGTCCTGGCCTGAAGACATCTATTTGTCAATATTCAGTTATAGTCATAGCGCCACCAGCTGACAGCAGGAAGTTTGGCACATATAAATGACTTTGACATATTTCTCCTATATTTACCACTTTAAATGGATATTGCCCACCGTTCACTGTTTTGCTAAGGCCACCGGGTGGAGGCCTTTCAATGCTGCTTGCAGCTTTAATTTTTGTTTGAATTTATTTGTGTATTGTTTTATTTATTGAACCATCACAAGCGTGTTGATAAGTGAGTTGTGGAAGTTTCAGAGCTAATAGTGTTAGTAAGGATACAAGGCCATAATATCACAATATCCTCCTACTGGAAGATTAAATTAGACCCTAAAAATTATGTACCTAAAATCGACAACCTCATTAGCAAAACAATTTTACTTGTCTCTGTATGACAGGAAGTTGAAGGGAAGAGGTTGAAGCCAAACATTGATAATGTCAACCAAAAGTTTTTGATGCAATATTACGACAAACATTTTCACAGATTAATAATTCACAATACAACTGGAAATGTTTATTTAGAAAGTAAATGGGTTTGATTTTGATTTCAGGTATTTTTGCAATCTGATTAGGTGCCACTAGTGATTTCCATTTTTGTGATTTTGCCTCTTTATGAGACAAAAAAATGTGGATAGTGGCAGGAAATTGAGTGGAGGTGGGGAAAACTGGAATTAGGAACTCAAACCTACATAACCCAAGTGAGCATCAAGGATTAATGTAGTGACTACAACACCACAGCTCCGACATAAAATTAATTTTTTGATAATTTACATGAATTTTCCCATCATTGTCCATAGTATAACATGAACATGATATTCTTTAATCTAAGTTGAGCTTTGTTGTTGCTTTATACACTATATCATTTATTATTTACATTATACACTGTTATACCATTCAAATACCTTTCAAAAGTTTTGGATTAGTAAGATTTTCTTTCTTTTCTTTTCTTTTCTTTTCTTTTCTTTCATTTTCTTTTATAAATAATTAATACCAAAGATGCATTAATTTATCAAAAATGACAGTAAAGACATTTTCATTGTTACAAAAAAAAAAATAAAATGTAGCAAATAATTAAAAATTATGCTTAATAAATAACATTTATTAATAGAATCAATTAAATTTTATTTATTATTTAATTTGTTTTTATTATTTTATTATTTAAATTGAAAACAGTTATTTTAAATTGTAATAATATTACTATTTTTACTGTATTATTTTTGAATAAATAAATGCAGCCTTAATGAGCATGAGACATTAAAACTTCTTACAGACTCAAATCTTTGAAAAAAGTCTGTTTTTTTTTTTTATCAAGAATTGTTGGTAGGTTATAAACTTATACTGGCCTATTAACAACACTCTATCCCAAATTCCAATTCCATTATGTGTATGCATCACATCTGCATGTGGATTTATGTTTGAGTGAGAGAATAAGGTGCATTAAATGATTAATTCACCAGCATGTCCTTCATCTACTCCAGGGGCACATGGGTGACATTGCTCAGACAGGGCAAGAGCGGGAAACCAGGCACAGGGAGAAACGAGCACCGGGCTGTTTTTCACCCTTGCTCTCTATGACGGGATGTGATTAGATTAATTAAAGTAGTGTGTTAGGAGGGATGTGTGTCGCAGCGGGTCTTGTCATAAAGACGAGCTGTTTTCTCTCCGTCATTCATTGATCTGCCGAACACCTGCTGTCAGACGGCCATGCTACACTGCCCTCCTCTCTCACTGTCTTTCACACTGAATGATCGATCCAGTGGAACGGATTGAATCCATTCAGAAAGATGCCGCTGATACACCTGTGCAACAGTTTTATTCATTCATTTTTCTCTCTTTCTTTCCGTCTATTATTAATGGCACACTCACAGTCACCGTGGCGCTAGTCTTGGCGTTCTCGTTGCTCAAGGTCAGTTATGTGGAAAAGTAACCTTAGTTTTAAACCACCCCCATCTCTTGTTCTCTGGCTTTTTATGTGTGCTATTTCTCAGAAGTGGGTTGATAATGCTGATGTAATAGTGAGTGCAGTCTTAGCTTACAGACTGCCTCATTTGCATATCATAAAATATGCAAATGATTTGATGTAGAAACAAGTTTCACTTAGAAATTGCTATTACATTTTACAAACAAGCTTAATGCAACTGAAATTATTTTATTGTGCTACTTTAATCTAAAATGATAAGTATGTATGTAACAGTAACATAAGGTGAAATTTCGAAGTAAAATGATACTCAATGATACTAAAATAACACTGTACCAGACGATCTTCACTGAACAATACAATCTGCAGTTACTGTTTGAAAGTCCAAGGAACAGCGAGCGTGTTGTTTCTCCAGCCTCTCGCAGTGCGACGGATCTGTCCGAGCTGTCATACGTGATCTACCCCTGTTTGAAATTTGTCGGCCTTCTCTTTGCAGCGGCGTCCATGCACACTCTACTGTGTTCATCACGTGGTGAGTCAGAGGGAGTCGTTCAGTAAACAGTTGGGTCTGAAGGCATAATTAAGGGGAGAGCTGAGGTCTATCACGGCAGGAAGAGATAGGCAGACAGAATAAGAATTCATTTAAATGCCGCCACTCGGATAGAGGGAAATAATTACTGAGCTTGGCGTGTACACCTGCCTCTGACTGCGAGAGGCATCACCTCACTTGCCACCATTTTGTGTAACGTAGTGAAATGAAGCCTGAGTCTCCCGTCGCTTTGCTCTGTTGGATCTGGAGGGCAGCTGAGGAGACGAGTTGGCCTTTCTGCTTTGAAATTACAGAATTGCAGAATTTTAGAGTCTGGTTCATGTGCTTGAGCTTCTCTAGTCATGTATCCCTACCACTCTTCTCTCACCTTTCTTTCTGTGCTCTAAAAAGGGCCCTGTTTTACCTGAGATTTGGAGTTTCTTGCTCCAGAAACATCTGTAATTTTGTTTAAAATGACCATTTTAAACTCTCTCTCGTTTGTTTTTGCTACTGTACCTTTAAGAATATGTGCATGCTATTATTATAGGCCAACCTTCATATTTGTAGATAGTGGTTCATTAAGAATCTATACTGAAAGATGCAATGCGTTAAATTGGGATTTTGAGAGTTGGCAATCCTAAAATCTGGATTATCCAAAAAGAGCATAATGTTATTTAACAATCTACACTACAGTTTAAATGTTTAGGGTCAGTGAGGGTGAGAGAAATTATTACTGCAATTAAGCAAGGATGCATTAAATTGGTCAAGTTACAGTAAAGACTCTATTTCAAAATAGTTGCTGTTATTTGGAACTTTTATTCATCCAAGAATTCGGGTGAGGGGCCGGGGGGGATGTGTGTGCCCTGGTTTCCACAAAAATATTAAGCAGCACAACTGTTTTAAGCATTGATGATAAGAAATGTTTCTTGAGCAGCAAATCAGCATATTAGAATGATTTCTGAAGAATCACGTGAGACTGGAGTAATGACTGCTGAAAATTTAGCTTTGACATCACAGGAATGAATTACATTTTAAAATATATTCAATATATTTCAAAGTCGAATAATATTTCACAATATTACTGTTTGTACAGTATTTTAGATAAAAACAAATGCAGTCTTGGTGAGCATAAGATACTTGTATTTTTTAGTCTTAAATGGAAATGACTGTCATTTCCGATCATTCTTGCCCAATTTAACCACTGCATGTTGATTTGTTTATGGTTGTGACATCATTACTGTGACATTATGTGAATGACTCATTCTTTTCATTATATTTTCCATAAAGGGCTTGGGAGGGTGCTTTTCTTGTAAATGGGATAGTAGCCCACAGGAAGATGTTTACATGGTAGTGTATTACTGTAGTATAGTAGAATAAACTTCAAATTAGTACCCATCTTTTTTCTGTCTTTGTGTAATGTTGTGAATAGAACTTTATTTTCCAAATGTATTCCTTGACATCGCATCGGTTTTATGATTAATGACACGATATAATTTGTTTCTCTGCAAAAGCGTTGTCTGTCGATGAGAAGACGTCTGCAAAGAATGCGCCTCTGAGGACAAAAGAAGCAGTGAATGTGAACTCACAAACAAACACAATCATCTGTCATCTCATGTGTCCATCAGTTTTCCCCTGGAGGGACTCTATCCGTGCGGATGTGTGAGCAGACGCATGTGCATGCACCCATGTGGTTGGTTATTTATTTATTTCTTTTTTGATTGTGTTGACCATGGCCTCAAGCAAACAGAAGAAAATTGGGTCTTTTGTTTCCGGGGAGAGAAAAAAAAAATCTGAGAGTCTCCAGTCACAGTCATAAGCATTGCACATGTTATGACTTTCTCCATAGGAGAAATTAATAATAACAGGGTTGTCAGTATTACATGTTAATTTAGTACAGTTAATTTCATTATTTAAAATATTTGTTTAAGTTTTTAAAAATTTTAAATGAAATTATTATGCTCATTATATTTGTTTTATTTAATATGAAATCAATAGAATTGTTATTTTTTATAAAAAATGTTGTTGATTGTTTAAATTAAAATAAAGGTATAATTTATAAAATTATGTAATATTTTATTTTTAATGAATAAAATTATATATTTTAAAAAGTATTTATTTAAAAAAATACCTTATATGAATGAATTAATTCAAATTAATGTTTGTGATTAATCTGCATTTCGTTTAAAAATATAGAATTCACAATAATTTATATCTATAACATATTTATATTAATACTTTATATTTATACTTTAGCATTTTCTACTGATTCCACTCTCGACTGTATGAGAAGTAGGGTCACATGTTTCCCTTCCTCCCCACTGTCCAGTGGCCCCCTAACATGTGCGCTTACGTGAGGAGAGTTACGAAGCCTTTCCAGGATGCTAACTAGACTTCAAACAGCCGAGCTGCCATTTGAAGAAGCGAGGAGAGACCCAGACACACTCACGGTCATTATGTGAGGAATCTTGGAAGAGAAAATAACTCCTTAAATTGAAAGCAACACAAAAAGGTTTTTTTTTCTTCTTTTCTTTCTGTTGCTGTTGTTGTGGAGAACATCAAAAATGGTTCCAGGGATGCAATTATTTTAGATATATTTTGGACTTTGGCAATTGCTGTTGTGTTGCTTGCTGAGGTTGACATGAGGAGCCAAAGGAGAGGGCATAGAGCATCGTGCAATGCACAAAAACAAGCGGCACGCACACAATACAGCCTATTCTAAGGTCCCAGCCTATTCTACAGCCTATTCTAAGCCCAAGGTCTAAATAGGGCATAGAGGACAAAAATAAAAAAAACCTGATAAAGTCAGGTGTTTTTGCACATTCTCAGGTGGGAACCCATTATACACAAAAACTTATTAGACTTTTTATCTGACAATTCAGACTTTTTTTCTATCAATTCTGTGTTTATATCTTGCAATTCTGAGTTTATATCTCACAATTCAGACTTTTTTCTTGCGATTCTGAGATATAAAATCAGAATTGCAAGATATAAACACAGAATTGATAGATATAAACTTTGGAAGTATTACAATGTTAAAAATGTAAAATTGCTATGTATTAAAAGCTAAAAAACATAAAATATTAATAATTATTATATAATATTTATTAAATATTATATAATTATATAATCTTTTAAATCATTAAGATACTTGTATCAATGCATTTTTTTTATCATTTTATCGATAAGCGATTTGATTTGTTAGACCCCTTAACCTACCAAACCTAAACCTACCCATTTTATAGCAAATGTTTAAAAAATATATATAAAACATAATTGATCGCTATATGCAGGGAAATGACCATTTTAGTAACAATATAGCATTACAAAAATTTTTTTTTTTATAGTCGCTAATCCCACTCCTACCTCTAAACCTAACCATATCTATTTCTTAAAAATATGTACAGTACAAAGAAAAACATGACCGAGAGCTAAGTGCAATCACAATAATTTAATGCAAAAATGTCGAAAGCAACCTTTGAATTTGTAACGTGTGTGTAAGCGGGTATTGCTGCTTACGTATGCTGCTCAGGATGGAGATGAAGATCACTGAATAAAGGCTTGAGTTTGGGACTGTTCCTTGCAGTCGTACGGATTCTGAAGATTTGGAATACAGCAGACAAATAAAATTGACTCCTTTTGTAATTATGTTGCACTTTTTGGTGTATTCTCTTTTATGGTTCTATTGTCAGACACAGTTTTTAGTGTTTGTCACGTGCTTCTCACTGAAAGCATGATAGATCAGCCGTTTCTGTGAAGCAGATGCACCAGATGTTGCTGTGTTCGATAAAGTGAAGTGACGTGTGGCCAAATATGGTGTCCCATACTTGGAATTTCATTTAACACATTCAAGTGCACACACACAGCAGTGAACACCCTCCTACTGTGAACACACACCCAGAGCAGCCAATGCTGCGGTGCCCGGGGAGCAGTTGGGGGTTCGGTGCCTTGCTCAAGGGTCTCACCTCAGTCGTGGTATTGAAGGTGGAGAGAGCGCTGGTTATTTACTCCCCCCACGACAATTCCTGCCGGACATGGGACTCGAACCAGCGACCTTCAGGTTACAAGTCTGACTCTCTATCCATTAGGCCACGACTGTCCCCATGAGAATTGAGAGTTGAGAGTTGAGAGTTGAAAATGAGAGTTGTATCTGCATGCTGTCTTGATAGTTGTGTCTGTGCAGTGCCAGACAGAAGCCAACAACCTTGTCTCTTATGCACAATTATCCTTCAGAAATCATTGTATACTGTATATGCTGATTTTGGTCAAAGATGCTCAAGAAACATCTCATTATTATCAGTGCTGAAAAATGTTGTGCTGATTTAATATTTTGGTTTTTAAACCGTGATAAGATTTTATATGTCTCTTTGAATAAAAAATTCAAAGCATTGTTTATTGGAAATAGAAAAAATATATATTTACCTATATTTTGACATCAGTTTAATGCATCGTTGCTAAATAAATGTAGTACATTTCTTAAATAAAGTATATATATATATATATATATATATATATGTACTTCCTCATCGTTTCTCTCTCCTCCATCTAATTTGCAACATTAGGCTTGCTAGGTTGACTCTTGTGCACATTAGAGTAAAAGGCTGTCCATTTTTCTTAAGTAAGCACATTAATGCCTGTGCTGAGCATTAACCTTGAGTCCTCTTCGACCTGGGCAAACACATTAATGTCTCCGGTGCTGGGCAGTTTGTTGACCCAAGCCCTAATTGTGTACAGTCTTTCATTGAGCGAAAAGACCAGCACATCCGTCATTCTCAGCATTCAGGCCTTATTGACAGATCTGAATAAATGGTTGGCTAATACAGGAACCCTCGTTGTTTACCCACACGCTTCCGACAGCAGTCGCCATCACAGACTCTGATGGTCCAATAATTTGCCCTCTACAGCAGTCGGGCAGATTTATGGAAATGATGCCTTTTCCTAGAGAGTCTAATTGAGTGTATGCCGGGCTCAAGATCTTCCGATGTCAGTCAACGTAAGAAATTACGGCACATACGGCTGTAAAGGGTGGTCCTGTCAATCCCTGAGGCGACGATATCGGTTTACCTACTCATTATGGACACTGACCTGTTATTTATCCATAGACACAAAGGCAATTTTAATATGCTATAGGTCCCTGGGATCAAAGGATAGATTTTCAACATGCTGCTCATGCCAACATCACCTCAAAGCCAATTTCTGATCTTTAAAGTGAAAAAAAAACCAAGAGTATCTTCTCAGTGGGGTGTCGAAGACCCTTCGCTTTGCACCTTTCGCTTTGGTTGTAACCCTGGGGCATAAATGTATTTTTCTCTTTAATCAAATCTATTGTACATCCCTGGTCTGAGGTTCAAAAATCAGCTTTCTTCAACAGGCAGATGGCACAGGGAAGGTTCAGGGTGAACCAGAAGGACAGAAGACAGTGTCTTTCCATGGGACTAAGGGCTGGCGGGAGGTCCCGCTTCACCCGCTGGCTGTGTAATGTCCAAACAGCAGGAAGACTGATACTCGGCTTCACTTCAGCAGCTGTTCTGCTGCAGCACAATTAAAGCCTATTGTGTGTGCCAGGCCACCGGCTGTAATTACATTTGCTTGCCGGCCGCAGCAGATCTCAGGCAGAGGACTATCTTTGAAGTGCCAAGTCAATGCGGTGCATATTTTTAAGCAGTGTTTACCTACAGTAGTGTACGCCAGTGCCTCTCTTTTCTGTTCTCTGAAGTGATTCTGAACAATTAATTAAATTGAAATCTGGTACCCAGGCTCATTTTTTTAGGGTTAACGGAAAGCTTATGAAAATTAACCATGGTTTTACTATACTAACCATAGTTTAACCATGATATTTGTAGTAAAACCGTGGTTATACAAATGACAATCCATCTGTCAAAAACCATGTTTACTATAGTAAAACCATGGTTAATTTCTGTATTTCTGTAAGGGAAAATTAATGGATAATGTCCTGGCAAAAAAATATCAGTACTCTTTTTTTTCAGTATAATCATAAGCTACAGTTACACAAATATCCTTAAATGTATAATGTATCTAAAATATGCCTTGATGAATGAAACCATAAATATTTTTAATTCTAAGAGGACTGTAGCATTGTAAATCATTAAAGCTTTTGCTTTGATCAGCTCTTACCATTGCTACTATATACAGTCGAACCAAAAATTATTCAAACACCAGATATAATTTTTGATATATTTTTACTAGTGGGTGCAGGACACTATAGCTCATTTATGTAAGTGAGGATAGCAAAATAAAGTAAACTGTGACATATTATACCAAAAAATTCTTCATACAGTGGACTACCAGTAAAACAGACACTTTGACCTGACCATATTGCTTAAGTATTATCTGACATTATCACGATTAATTTGTTTTGACAGTTTAACTTTGTTCTTGTCATATTTTATTAACATTTTCTAAACTATAGCGAATAAACTGTGACCATATGTGAAATGTTGAAGGTGTCTGAATAAACTTTGGTTTGACAGTATATACTGTACGTGCAATTCTTCAAAGTAGCTACAACACTACTGTTTATATGTAGTAATATGAAAGATAATAAGCAAAATAAATGTAATACTGAACTTAATACTGAATGCAAAGAGACACTTCACTTTTGGGTTAACTAAAAGGCCTAAGTTTGATTCCGCTAAAGGGATAGTCTATCCAAAAATATAAATTTTGTCATCATTTACACATCTAATTTCATTCCAAACCTGAATCACTTGCTTTCTTTTGTGGAACACAAAATAATATATTTTGAACTGTTTTAAACAGTTTTTGTCCTTACAGTGAAAGTCAATGGGGTCAAAACAACATTGGATCCTGTTCACTTTCATTGTGTGGACAAAAGACCTCTAAGATATATTTTTAAAATATCATCTTTTTGTTCCACAAAAGAAATAAAGTCATACAGGTTTAAAATGACATGAGGGTGAGTAAGTTGATTTTCATATTCAGTATTCATATTCAATATGATTTCATATTGAAATCATAATTATAATTAGTCAAAGTTACCTCAGTTTGATTTTCTGATCATACTGTGGAACTGTACTCTAAATATAGATTAACAAAGAGTAATGGGAGTGTGGGCACAGTGGCATGGCTTTGTGAAAACAAGTCAGTCTGAGGTGACAGCAGATCAATGGAAGATCCAGAGAAACGGGAGAGTTTGGGCTCCCAGACTCACAACTCCTGCAGTAGAATCCCGTCACCTTAATCAGGGAGTCATAAGGCCGGTCCCCTCTGCAGACTCCAATTTGGGGGCCGCAATGAACTGTCGTTAGTGTGATCAGAACAGGCAGAGAGGTGGTATTGTTTGATTGGCTAGCACATCACTAGCCGGGATTCAGCCAGGGGCCTTCTGGGAAATCACTTTGCCGGCAAAAGAGTCTTCATGTTCATTTTGTAACTGTGAGAAGAGCAGTGCTCAAATGGAGCCAAGAAGCTCACTAATATGAATCACCTTCTGGGAAAAATAAAGATTTATTTGTTAGTGCTACTTGCTAAGGCTAGCATCACTATTACTATTGCTTATATTTAAATGGGTCATATGGTGCTTTTTTAAAGATCATTATTTTGTGTATTTGGTGTAACAGAATATGTTGACATGCTTTAATGTTCAAAAAACACATTATTTTTCAAATACTGTACATTATTGTAGGTCCTATATGCACGATGTCATAGACTGTGGCATATGACACAGTGTCTTGGTTTCTTTAGGTGCTTGATTTGTTTAATAGAGTTTGTGTCACTACAAACAGCTAGGAGTGGAGAAAAACAAAAGCCTGGTGAAATGTAAACAATCACAGGCTCATTTATTGTTCAGCTCATTTTACACTCAAAATGTTTAACAGAACTTGTGCACTTCTGCCGAAAGCACAGACATCATTTCCTGATAAGTTTTCCCAAGGAGGGCTTATTAAAGTGATATCACCCAAAAAAATAAAAATTATGTCATTTACTCACTCTCATGTCGTTCCAAACCCATAAGACTTTCATTCATCTTCGGAATACAAATGGAGATATTTTTTATATTCTCTCATCATTTTTTTTGTCCATCCATTGACAGTCTAGCAATCAACATTAAAAAAGACATAATAAAATTATGCACTTTAATCCAAGTCTAGCAAACAGAAATGTTTTTATATATATGAATATATTTTATTTTAGGTTCTCACATAAACATTGATCAATGCACATACAGTACAGAGCACATCAAATAAGGTAAACAGAAGCTTGAATGTGCATATTTGAAGATCACTCACTGTTAGGTGAACTATCCCAAAGTTGTTTCACTTATGCTTTATTCATGTGTTGTATGGGACATAAAATTATTCTCAAAGACCAATTATTTTTCTTGTATCTTTGGAGCTGTACTTGTTACATGATTTGCAAGGCAGCACTGGATTGATTGCTTATCTTTTATAGTTTATTTATTTTATTCATGGTTGAGTTGAACTAGAAAGTGAATTAAAAGTAGTCAAAAAGTGACCCACACACATGTAAACTCCTTCCATGCTTTTCAAAAAGCATCCCAGGTTGTACCATCAGTGATTACATCGTCATTTGCATAGTGAATTTTGATGGAAATGCAAATCAGAAGTTGTAGGGTATTATGTAAATATCTATGTTTTGCTAGTTTAGTATCAAAGTGTTTTAAACTATTTAATGAATGAAATCAAAGGTTTGTTTTTATCTGCATTATATTTATTTTAATTTACCCAGTATATGATCACTAACCCTGATTCTGTCTTTTTCTTCTTTCTAGGTGGGTACAGACTGAATGACACATTATGAAGCATCACATGGTACTCTGTAGTGAGTCATTAGTACCCTTTCTTTCTTTCTTTCTTTCTTTCCTTCTTTCTTTTTCCTTCTGCACTGCATAAGTGTTGTTTGATAGTTGCTGTGCCAGTACATAATGCCATCGTTCTCAGTCTGAACAGGGAGGTGTGTGTGTGTGTGTGTGCGTTTGTTTCATGTTCAGAGTAGACAAAGGGCTGGTTGGTTTGAACCCTAAGCTTAGTGAATTGTGTGTTGGCGAACACATAAGCGTTTGTGTGTGGCAAAGCTAGCTAAGAGGTCCTTCCTGTCAAACTCTGGCCATAATGAATCTTTGACACAGATTCAGTCCACTGTCTTATTGCAATGACCTGTCTCCTGACCCTTCCTTGTGTCTTTATTAAAACATAAATAAAAATAACCTCAGTGCCTCTTCCTCTCAGCCTTCCTCTGCCAACACTGTGTTAAACAAAAAGCTCAGTCTCAAAAACATTGGCAAGTATTTTGTTTTGACAAACATATCAGTTCCTATGAGAGTCATAACGGTGAAGTCACACTTATAAAGCCAGAGTGTGCATGTTTATAGAGTCTGTGCTGTTGGTGAATAGAGTTATTAATATGGCATGATTAAAACGAAACAGTCTGCCAAATAGCCAGATGCAATGTTTTGTGTCTTTTAAAAGTTGCCCCTCGGGAGGTAGAAAAAGAAAAGGAAGCATGAAAGTAGGAGTAACCGGTGTGAAATAACTGTTAATGAAGATCAACATCATAGAGAAGAATTAATTCCAGAAAGTGAAGAAAACAAAAAGCTGATCTGGCCAGATTGCTGCACAGTCAAGCTCATAGACATTTAATCCTTGCAAATGCAAATACATATTAGTACCCTTTGAAATATCTGAAATAAAATGTTGGCGAAATTTCACAGAAAGTCCATGTCTATTGTCAATATTGTATAGGGTGACCATACGTGCCATTTTCCCAGGACACGTCCTGGCCAGGATTTCTATATTGCCTAAAATATCTAGGTTTTGGCTTTGTTTGCGTGTGCAGACCGATCGGTG
>NW_015647049.1:305051-310314 GCF_001515625.1 Sinocyclocheilus rhinocerous
CGTTTTATCTGAGTGAGCGGAGCAGCCATTCATAACACATGACAGGCCTTAAATTTACCCTGATGAGGCGATTACGATGTCATAGACTGTGGCATATGACACAGTGTCTTGGTTTCTTTAGGTGCTTGATTTGTTTAATAGAGTTTGTGTCACTACAAACAGCTATGAGTGGAGAAAAACAAAAGCCTGGTGAAATGTAAACAATCACAGGCTCATTTATTGTTCTGCTCATTTTACACTCAAAATGTTTAACAGAACTTTTGCACTTCTGCCGAAAGCACAGACATCATTTCCTGATAAGTTTTCCCAATGAGGGCTTATTAAAGTGATATCACCCAAAAAAATAAAAATTATGTCATTTACTCACTCTCATGTCGTTCCAAACCCATAAGACTTTCATTCATCTTCGGAATACAAATGGAGATATTTTTTATATTCTCTCATCATTTTTTTTGTCCATCCATTGACAGTCTAGCAATCAACATTAAAAAAGACATAATAAAATTATGCACTTTAATCCAAGTCTAGCAAACAGAAATGTTTTTATATATATGAATATATTTTATTTTAGGTTCTCACATAAACATTGATCAATGCACATACAGTACAGAGCACATCAAATAAGGTAAACAGAAGCTTGAATGTGCATATTTGAAGATCACTCACTGTTAGGTGAACTATCCCAAAGTTGTTTCACTTATGCTTTATTCATGTGTTGTATGGGACATAAAATTATTCTCAAAGACCAATTATTTTTCTTGTATCTTTGGAGCTGTACTTGTTACATGATTTGCAAGGCAGCACTGGATTGATTGCTTATCTTTTATAGTTTATTTATTTTATTCATGGTTGAGTTGAACTAGAAAGTGAATTAAAAGTAGTCAAAAAGTGACCCACACACATGTAAACTCCTTCCATGCTTTTCAAAAAGCATCCCAGGTTGTACCATCAGTGATTACATCGTCATTTGCATAGTGAATTTTGATGGAAATGCAAATCAGAAGTTGTAGGGTATTATGTAAATATCTATGTTTTGCTAGTTTAGTATCAAAGTGTTTTAAACTATTTAATGAATGAAATCAAAGGTTTGTTTTTATCTGCATTATATTTATTTTAATTTACCCAGTATATGATCACTAACCCTGATTCTGTCTTTTTCTTCTTTCTAGGTGGGTACAGACTGAATGACACATTATGAAGCATCACATGGTACTCTGTAGTGAGTCATTAGTACCCTTTCTTTCTTTCTTTCTTTCTTTCCTTCTTTCTTTTTCCTTCTGCACTGCATAAGTGTTGTTTGATAGTTGCTGTGCCAGTACATAATGCCATCGTTCTCAGTCTGAACAGGGAGGTGTGTGTGTGTGTGTGCGTTTGTTTCATGTTCAGAGTAGACAAAGGGCTGGTTGGTTTGAACCCTAAGCTTAGTGAATTGTGTGTTGGCGAACACATAAGCGTTTGTGTGTGGCAAAGCTAGCTAAGAGGTCCTTCCTGTCAAACTCTGGCCATAATGAATCTTTGACACAGATTCAGTCCACTGTCTTATTGCAATGACCTGTCTCCTGACCCTTCCTTGTGTCTTTATTAAAACATAAATAAAAATAACCTCAGTGCCTCTTCCTCTCAGCCTTCCTCTGCCAACACTGTGTTAAACAAAAAGCTCAGTCTCAAAAACATTGGCAAGTATTTTGTTTTGACAAACATATCAGTTCCTATGAGAGTCATAACGGTGAAGTCACACTTATAAAGCCAGAGTGTGCATGTTTATAGAGTCTGTGCTGTTGGTGAATAGAGTTATTAATATGGCATGATTAAAACGAAACAGTCTGCCAAATAGCCAGATGCAATGTTTTGTGTCTTTTAAAAGTTGCCCCTCGGGAGGTAGAAAAAGAAAAGGAAGCATGAAAGTAGGAGTAACCGGTGTGAAATAACTGTTAATGAAGATCAACATCATAGAGAAGAATTAATTCCAGAAAGTGAAGAAAACAAAAAGCTGATCTGGCCAGATTGCTGCACAGTCAAGCTCATAGACATTTAATCCTTGCAAATGCAAATACATATTAGTACCCTTTGAAATATCTGAAATAAAATGTTGGCGAAATTTCACAGAAAGTCCATGTCTATTGTCAATATTGTATAGGGTGACCATACGTGCCATTTTCCCAGGACACGTCCTGGCCAGGATTTCTATATTGCCTAAAATATCTAGGTTTTGGCTTTGTTTGCGTGTGCAGACCGATCGGTGTATGACATCAAAATACCATACAGCCTAAAATATCTAGGTTTTGGCTTTGTTTGCGTGTGCAGACCGATCGGTGCATGACATCAAAATACCTCGAGAGCATTTTGAAAGCATAAGGAACCGTCTGTATGGTATTTTGATGTCATACACCGATCGGTCTGCACACGCAAACAAAGCCAAAACCTAGATATTTTAGCCAATATAGAAATCCTGGCCACCGTCCTGGGAAAATGGCACGTATGGTCACCCTAATATTGTAGCCGTGCTTGAAGTACAGCTCAAACAGAAGTCACTTTCAAACCAAGCAGCTTTCTGTTGATCAATGGGGCAAATTCATGTGACCAACTGAAACGTGAGTGAAATCTGCGTGGGGAAATCTTTTGCCTTCATGCAAAATTCCTGATCGAAAATTCCTTACATTGTGACAAATTCAGAAAGCAATCTGTTCCAAATTGTGCCTAACAAATTGTTAAGATCTGAAATAATACCTAAGCATTGTAACTGGTATTATTGATGTATAAATGTGGCCAAGAGTTTGATGCTTTCTCTTAAAAGTAATAGAATCTTTATTCACACTAAGAAAAAACATGTTTCTTTGTGTTAACTGTTCACTGACAGATTATTTGGGGAGTACGTTTTCATAGCAGACCAAGCTACTTTATGTCCAAGGATCAAGGTAAATTAGATTTCTCTTGAAATGAGACCTTTGATAAGGGATTGCCTGCAGGCTTGATGTATTAAGGAAATGTACATGTCTACATACATACATGTACATGGCTGTGGCTTAGTGGTTTAAGATCTAGGCTAGAAACCAAGATAGTCAATGTGTCCGCATACTGTCTGAGCAAGTACTTCATTTAATAAGAACTAACTTTGCGACCATTAAAAAAGTGTGTTCTACGTAGTATGGATATGTGTAGTATAAATGAAACTTGTACGTACTACATTCATCATATTGTCATTGTAATGTGATTTACGGCTTCACCTGCGTCACTTCAGTGGCATTTACAAATTCTCTCTCGTGGCCTGACGGGATAATAAAGATAAGCACTCCCGAATCTCGCCAAAAGTAGTAGGTCATCTGGGTACTTTTCACCTACTGTTTTAGGAATTGTTTTTCTTAGTATGAAGAATAAATAATCGTTTGTGAAATTGACTGAGGTTCAATTGGTGTTAAAAGTTCTTCATAGAACTTATTGTTAAGTGTGTAACAGGCATTTCCAGCAAAGTCTTGGAGGCTGAGGCCTGAACTTCTCTGTTTTCGTTTTCTAAATCAGCCTGAGTTGGTATGCTTGGGGTTTGGACTGCATTTCTTTTCCATGAACTCTCCCCAACCACACAGATCTAATTTGGGGTGGGGGCCTGTGATGACATGGCAGCCTGAATGCCGGTTTCACTCTCTTCTCCTCCCATGACCACACTCTAAATGCAGGGTGCCTGTGCACCAGTGTAACTCACATTACCCAGAACTGAAGCCCCTTCCTGGGATTTGCTGTGGGCTCTAGAGCTGTTTGAAAATTCACAACCATAAGCTTTCATTCCTCTGGAATTGATCAGGAGTGCCTTTGAACCGCCTCAATCACAGATGAAAAGAACAACTTGATCCTTATCCGTGTATTTGCCACTGAATTTTTTAGGGGGGGCTTGAGGTTGCCGTCCACCAGAGGTACAGTACTGGAGGTCCAAACATGGTGTGCGCGTGTGCCTGCCCTTGTGGCTTCATTAGAGTGCAGACCTGTTTCTGGGGAGTGATGGATGAGCGGACAAAGGGTGCAACAAGGCATGCTCAAACCCCTTCACACACACATACACACTGTGAGAAGACTCAAACATAAGTCTCCCCCCCATACAGTTTCATAGATGTTTCAGATGGTAGTGTCTTTTAATTGACATCTGTGTTGGAACACAGTCACAGAGGTCCACGACTCAAATGGAGAACACTCACTAGTCATACTCTGACAGAGCGGTCTCTGTGGTTTCTTTTCCTTCTATGCTTGAAATCAATCTAGATTTAGTAATGTGGTGGTGCATCTGTTTTGTCGAGGGTGTATTTAAGGCTTAAAATATCTCCACAAAATCAGTTGAGCTCAAATGTATCCATCTATCTTGTACCCATCATCTAGTATACCATCCATTAGTAAAGCAGTTCGTAAAAGCCAGTTGTAAGAAACATTTAGTGTAACGAACCAAAAAGTTGATAAGAGTTTAGTAAATTAGTTTAGTGAATGTGCTCAAGGCAAAGAGCCTTGGTGCTCATAAATACAGGTTTGAATTTGATCTCATTAAAAGTTTAGGGTCTGTAAGTTTTAAAAAAAAATTTTTTTTTATTATATATAGCAAACACAGTCATGTTGAGAAATTTTATCACAGCTGAAACTAACTGTTTTCTGTTGTAATATATTTAAAATGTTATTTATTCCTGTGATGCAAAGCTGAATTTTTAGCATCATTACTCCAGGGCTGTGTTCAGCCCCGACAAAAACAGTGCAACACGTTTTTTAAACGGAAACGGTGATGCGTTGAACACCCTGTTCTGATGACGCAAGAGTTGCAACTATGGCAGCTGAGAAGGCCTTTCAGAAATTATTCTAGTATGCTGATTTGCTGCTCAAGAAACATTTCAATGTTGAACACGGTCGTGCTGCTCAATATTTTTTGTGGAAACCGGGATACATTTTTTCACATTATTTAAAGAAACAGAAAGTTCAAAAGAACAATTTATTTGAAATAAAAATTATTTGTAACTTTATAAATGGCATTACTGTCACTTTTGATCATTTGAATGCATCATTCTGGAACATCTGTTGTTGTTTATATGTAAGTTTATAAAACTGTGTTATGACCTTATTATTTTGATTGTGAGTATTAGGCTTATCATTATTGCTGATCACTGTTGTTGTGGTTGTTGTGCTTAACATTTACCATTATATAATCAGAGGGGTATAGAAAAGTTTATGAAAGTGTCACTCCATAATACAATAGCAAAATATATAAATATGTATAGTATTTTTGTTACATTAATCA
>NW_015647049.1:310324-310484 GCF_001515625.1 Sinocyclocheilus rhinocerous
TTCCAGATCTCCCTTATTATTTCAGTTATTTTGCCTTTAATGTAAATAAACATGTGCAAACAATATACTTAATATACTTGATTTATTTGGATGTTAATTACATTGTGCGAGCTGTCTCTTTAATACCGCGTGGTTTACATACATGTTGCTGCTGATTGGG
>NW_015647049.1:312673-324554 GCF_001515625.1 Sinocyclocheilus rhinocerous
TATATATATATATATAGGCACATAATAAAAAAATATGCATAATTTAATAGATAAATTAAATATAGTAAATTATTGTTAAATCTAGGGTAGGCTTTTTTCCCCTGAAACATTATTTGTTATACTGGTTGAAAGTCTTTTCACTCCCTGATATCAATCAATAATTAATATCCTCTAAATAGAATATATATTCTATATATTTCGGTCCGAATGCAATTATAGGATGTCCTATCTGCCTGTCAACTCATGTATTTGTATACTTCATACTTCCGCTCAGTCAATAGCGAGAGTTTGAGGCGTGGCTACTGTGGCAGGCTGAGCCAGAGGGTGTTTAGATGGCGTGGAAAAAGAAATTCAGATTCCCTGACAGAAATGCAAGCAAATTTGAAGACGTTCCATCATACACACTTGTTGCTTGTTTGATAACATGCTTAATTGTGTTCTTCCGCTAGGTGGCATTAGAAAGGCAGAAGCTGCCTACCCTACCTTTAAATATTTACATTTTTAAATGATAATTTAAGATTCTGAGTTTATTCGTCATTAGCTTGTTAAAATGCTTTGGAGTTACATCACAATGGTTGTTAGGTACCGTTGCTACCATGACATAATTTCATAAATGCCCTTTCTGAGCAGCTGATTGCATCGGCATTGACCTGTGTAATATCATTTGATGAATGAGGTGATAAAGGTCCCTATCAATCTGCCGTCCGAGTTATAATCCACCTTCTGTCATTTCTGTGCACCTTTGTTTAATATGGCTGATGCCATTGTCTCATTGACCTTGTTGATGCCGACAGGGCTCGAATCGAACATGTAATTGCTGTGCGTGATAGTTTGAGCCCTCTCTGTTTTATTGTGCTGAATGGCATCGCGTTGACCCTGTTAGTGCTTGCTAATTAGCGCCGAGCAAAGGGCTTGAATCAGGCTGTTAATCAGAATTAAAGACTTGATAAATGTTGTCCACTGAGGCAGAGGGCTTCCTTGTAAGTTTGCCCCCCTCTGTAACTTGTGTGCTTTTGTGTAATTTGTTACTCACTGGTTTAAAGTCAGAAAACAAAGTTTTTTAAAATCTTCTGTTAGAAAATGTCTTTTTTTTAATGGAATACTAGCACACCGTCTACTGTATACTAAACAGTATGCAATCAACACTGCATAATTAAAATAGTATGTGAAACATTATGAATATCAGTCGTCGCCTGACCCTGTAAAGCCTGACATATAAAAAAATAGTTGTATCGGAGCTCATACTGGAGGAAGGAGAAACACTTCAATTTTCCTCAGAGGCCCAGACTAAATACAAATATATAATTTGGTGAAATTGATGATATTGTTTATTGCCAAAAAATTTAACTCTGTTGGCTGTAATGTAACTCAATGAGATCTTTATAACTGTATAGGGGTTTCTTAAATAAAATGCATATAAATGTCAGTTGTCACTCTATATCTCCCAATAATGTCTTAGTGAGATGATATTTAAATGCTTAGCTTTATAATCAAAGCTCTATAGTTTTTATTGTATAATGCAATGCAATACAATGATGATTGAGAGACAGACAAATAAACATTCCTCAAAAGGCTGATGGATCAGATTTATACTAACAATTTTAACATGATTTTCCTAAAAAAAAAAAAAAATGATGTATGGGTTATCAAGTAAACACAAGTTGTTTCGGTCCAGTATATGTTCATCCTGAAATATTAATGACAAATAAAATGTAAACTTACTTAATATCGGTAAAGATTTCAAAGCAAAAAGACACATTTCATGACGTGAATATTTTCACAATGATACAAAAGGACTTTTACTTGCTAAAAACTATCAATGAGACTGCAGAAAGCATGTAGAAGATAGTGGAGTTTTGATCAAGTTGATCATTTAGATGCCTTAGAAATTTGTGTATCAAATATGAAACGTTCTAGAGTTAAGTTTGTCCCATCACCTCATTAAGTATGTGAAATAATTGCATGCTAGTATGCTATTCCAAACATAGCCACGGTATCTGTTATTTTATTAGCAGTTTGGTCAGATGTCCCACCCGAGTGGCCCAAATAATCGGGCCTTAATTTATATTCTGAGACACAAGCAACTTCAAAATGTAACGGAACTGCCCCAAATAAAAGTAATTCAGTTAGTCCATTGAAATTCTCCTTCAGTCCCATGAGACTTTTTGTGTTAATGACATAGCTGGGTGTTGTTTGATAATTGTTGTTTGTTTGTCTGGGTGTGTTGTTTGATAATTCCTTAAAATTTGATAAACAAATTAGTGCTGTAGTAGGTACTAGCTTCTTCCATCTTCGCTCCCTTGTTGAACTCTTTTTAGGCTCCTCCTCTGACCTATGTTTCAACCAATCACAGCCTTCTCCCTCGTTTTTTCCATATCTCGACATGGCATAGGCAGGATGGTACACATTACACTCCACAAATATGATGATACACACAAACATATATCCATAAGCAAAGGATAATATCTAAAGCTATTTATCTGAACAAGTCTGTATCGTATCCTCCATACTTCATAGTTTTTCCTTCAGCTCGTAGGAGTTTCTAAATAGATAATCTCCATTATGTGCCTCTAATCCTCTCAGGGAAATCTCTGCATTTTCTGACTCTCATCAGCTCTGATTCATGGCTCCAAACATCGTCTGCCTCGTAAAGGATACCGTGGCGCTTTTTTTTAAACAATAGGCTTGTCTCTAGCAGTGCAGGCTGATGAAACGGCTGGGGAGAAATGTTGTTTGCTCTCCCATTGATGAGCACAAGTATTTTGTGCTTCAATAAAGCCTCCAGTCGTCTCAGAGGAGTGAAAGTATATGGCTGCTTTTCTCTGGACTTTCCTTGACTTTTATATGTTAGCCATATTTTTGCAGCAT
The DNA here is from genome assembly GCF_001515625.1 of Sinocyclocheilus rhinocerous. Classification (NCBI taxonomy): domain Eukaryota; kingdom Metazoa; phylum Chordata; class Actinopteri; order Cypriniformes; family Cyprinidae; genus Sinocyclocheilus; species Sinocyclocheilus rhinocerous. Next base: position 315,542 of record NW_015647049.1, read on the forward strand.
TTTTCTTTGTGTTTCTGAATCAATATCTTCGTATCTCATCTGCTGGGTAAACAGTAAACAGGCTGACATCTTTGCTGCTCGGGGAGAGTAGTGTGTTCAATCTGCTGGAGGTGACAGTGTACAGTAATGAAGTATGTTTGACAGAGCAGCTAGCGCCAGCCTCTTCTTTTACGCACACGTATGCACAAAGGGACTCTTAAGCTGTAGCCAGGGTCCAAAAGTAACACTCGACGAGGGAATAAATTTGTCTTTGGTGACATAATAAAATTGAGTTACTTGCGTTGTGCCTGTAACTTTATTAGGAACGGCAGTAAAAAATGTAAATCGAATTGTAAGCTTGATAATCTGACTCAGAGATGTGAGAGATGCGATCAATTCAAAACAAAGACAAAACCATCTACTATACAAAACATCTGTAGCGCCATGTTCCCTGTCATTTAACTTTTACTTCAGTGGAAAATTGGCCGTCATTTATTTAGAAGCTTATGTTGTATTATTAGGCTTTCATAAATATTTTTGTAAATATTTAAATAGATTACATAACTGTATTAAATTTATATAGTTGTTTAACCATATATTTTGTATTATGCATAATATATTATATTATATTATTAGGCTTAGAAAAATAAAAAATAAAAAAAATTTCTCCATCATAGCACTGTGGAATAGTCTTTGCATTGAGCTACTAAAGCAAACAAACAAGCAAACAATTAAATAAATAAATAATTGTTCACAGAAACTCTGTAATGTATTATGTTATGCTTTTATAAATATGTTTATACATTTTTAAATATATTAGATTATATTTGTATAGCTCTTTTATCCATATGAATTATTATATTATATTATATTATATTATAGTCTTGTTATTATCTAGATCATCACACAATTGTAAACTGCGCCACTATTCTCACAGCAGATCCATGAGCGCTTAGTCTATTACGGCGTTCCAGCTCATCTCCCTCAGTCCAAACACACACAGCAGTGTGTAGCAGCACACCTAATCTACAAGGAGAGATGGGCATGCACTCTTCTCCTGGAATGTACTGCATTACGCTTCCCTTGTTCTCCTCATTCATGGATGGAATTGCAAAGCATGCAATAACCAACACTATGAGTAAACAAGCTTGAAAATTATTTTTTTTTATGTTAGAATCACAGTGTGTCATTTTTTTTCTATAATCGACTAATAATGCAAACCATTCACGTTGTTAGTCTACATGACTTAATTATTTTTGTTTAAATAACTTATAGATACTGTAGTGTGATGTTTTATTATACTTGATTCGGAATGGTCAATAAATATCAGGCGTTTGCCTGAAAGACATTGTTTATGGTCAAAAGTCATTTCTGAGGCCAAAACGGGACACTTAATGAAGTTAGATTGTGGCACATATTGTTGTCCACTTAAAAGAGTGAAAATCACTTCATTGCAGAGACCTTGGCTACAGAGCCACACACGGTGTATGATGTCATTCCGTTTGCCCTCAGGACAGCGGCGGAGACCCTCGGATAGAGGTCAGCGTGTCCCATGTTCTCTCTATCTCAGAGACAAATAACCACGATCATGGTGGAACACAGCGACTCAGGGCTGTTAACTAGTAGTTCAGATGAGATTCACATCCCTAGCTCTAAATGCCACATCGAATACAGATAACCAGCAGTGCATGTGTGTGTGTATTTATAGCTTTCTTAAACTCCATTTTTACAAGAACAAATAAAGCCACAGTCTCGGGTAGTGGGAGTGAAAACATTCAGTGGCTAGAGCTGGCACAAGTACTGTGCTTCTATATTGCATTAATCTGTCCTTCGCTCCGTCTTTAAAGAGACCCAGATGTGAAACAGATGGAAATATAATGAAGATCAAAGCAAGTGTGGTTGAAGAATATGGCACAGTCTGGGTGGGAGGGGGGTCGTTTGTTTTGGAGAGAGGGCACCAAATGTGACAGTGTGTGCTCTAGTGGCGTACTTTATTAGTTCCCGCTGCAGTTCCACGGCAGATGGGTGAAATTGACCACAACTTTCACATTTAAACACGATATTTTTAGCTGATGCTGTTCAGAGTGGATGGTTCCTTCATAAGTAAAGTTTCCCGTGTGTGTGTGTGTTTTGGTTCACTTTGAATAAAAAAAATAAATAAAAAAATAAATAAAAATGGCGCTATACTCATTTAATGAAGTAATTTGAGAAATATTAATTAATATTACATTTATTAATGTACCTCCATGCATTTGTTTACGTATTTGCATATCATATGTTCTTACGAGTAGTTTTAAAGCTGTATATTATGGTTATTTTTAACACCATTTTTATTGCAAAAGTTATGAAATATTAAATATTTCAATAATTAAAATAATAAATACATTTTATTAATTTACAAATACAAAAACTAAGTTTAGTGTAGCTTTATTTGTAAAATGGAGAGTGAGAAACATATATAAAATATACTGTACACGCACTGGTTATCTGTATCCAATACATGCTTTCAAAATTATATTTTTAAAATATTTGTGTACAGTTCAAAAGTTTGTGGTCAGTAGGATTTCTTTGAAAGAAATTACTTTTATTCTGTTGGATGCAGGTCTTTCGTTTTATCAGATTTATAAAAGACAGATACAGCTGTACTGCTTCGCTCTGAAAAGAGTCGAGCTCCTGGAGGCGTGCTGGAGGCGGAGCTAAAGAGTCACGAGCACACGAAGCTTTTGCGTAGCGATCGTCTACAAGCTGTGACATTGACATAAAACAGGGACAAAAACTTTGTCGAGTTAAATTAACTATGTCTAACAAAGCGAATGAAGCACGTTGATGGGCGTACTCTGTCATACGTCCAACTCGTTTTTTTTTTTATTTTGGCCATGTTTAGCATAAGAATCCCACTCACTCTTTAGCAGTGTAAATAAGTCAGAATGCATGAAATAGCATTAGACATCCCCTTTAAGCAGCAAATCAGCATATTAGAATGATCTTGTATACAAAGACAAATTTCATTTGTGCTCTAGGGCTTCATGTATGTTTGTTTGGAGAGACAATCATTTCTCTTGGCCGCATTGCATTATGGGAGAGGCTGCCACTGCCCTTTAGCAGATCAATAAAGCGGAATCTAGTCAGGAGGAATAACCATCAGCCAGAAGGAAATCGTGAGGCAGTGTGGAAAGTCACAGACTGAGAGGTTGCAGCAGAATTAAGATTCAAACCGTTTTATTGAAATTGGATATTTAAATCCCAGCTTACTTGATCATTGACTGGGACACATTAAAGGTACTCAAACTAATTTCGACGAGGTCCATCGAGTACCAGCAGGACGGTTGTTTCATGGATTTCTCTATTCATAAAAGCTTCTGGTTGCCCTTATGGAAATTTTGTTTTGAACTCAGTCTGCTCTTTCCACCAAGAGTTCTGCCTTTCAAGAAGTTTTTCCAACATTTCGTGTACCTCGAGGGAAAGCTGTGGCTCGTGCTAATTTTCTGCTCTGGGTGCATTTTGGCTGGGGTGACAGGCGACACGTAGCACCTTCATGGCTCAATAGAGAGCATTGGGAATCCATCTGTAAGTGAACATTAACTTGAGCAGCATCCCACGACCCTCCAACCACACCACGGTCACTGCCGCCAGGGACACAAATTCAAGGACGTTCACATTCGAGAACTTTTCAGAAGATAGAACTGGGTTGACAGATAAATGGATGGATGTACTGTAAGGATTCTAATGCATAATCAACTAATTATGGGCTTGGACAGATTGATGTTTGATTGAAGTCAGATAAAATTGTTGATTTCTTTGACGGGGCTGAAGCATAATGGGATATTGCTCCCATTCCAGTGAAGCTGTGAGGGAATTGACAAATCTAATGATTTAACAAGCACAGAGAGAGAGTTCTTAATGCTAATCATATGGATGAAGGATTTGACTAGCCTTCATTAGTTGACTGGGATAGTGATAAACACAGTCTCTGGAGAAAGCCAGCAGGCTTCCAGATGGAGGTCAAAGTTCCATTTGGTGAGGGCTAGGTTATGCTAACTCATGCCCGATTAGCTCGAAGTAATTGTCTTTGAAGTATTACTGATAGAAAAGGTGAGCAAAAACCTTATGTGAGAGCTGGTGTGAAAACTTGTGCATACCTTTTAGAAGAGAGGAAACAAATAACCTACTGGTGGTTTGCTAAGAGGAAAACCTTGTCCACTTGTGTCCTTGTGTCTGAGTAGTCCTTTAAAACTCACTGATTGTCACTGCACAAGGATGGCGGCAAACACGCAACACCATTTTGCCATTTGCTGCAGTTCATCAGATGGTTTCTGAAGGGTGAGTTTGGGACACGAGCATCTAGTCTGTGTGTATATATGAGGGCGGAGAAAGGTTTGGAAGTCAGAGCTGGAGTGAGTTGGCAGATTGTGTTTTTGGCTTGTCTGTAAGCTGTAATGCAAGCAGTTAAACCTTTTTCATATGTGTTGTTTACTAGCAACATGTAACCAATAGAGTTTCAATAATGGCTGACACAGATGAATTGTATCACTAGGAACTGTGGACTGTTGTAGGTGGTGATAGTGTTATTAGGCATATTCTGTCTTTTTGTTGTAATAATGTGAGTACTTTAATCAGAGTGCTATGATTTAACTTTAGTTAGTTAAAATAAAAAGTGAAACAACTTTTATCCTATTGAGGATTTGTTTTAATATACTTTATTAACAGTATTTTAATATAATACCTATATTAAATTCAGTATACACTATTGGTCAAATCTGGCATCAGTAAGGTTTTTTTTTTTTCAGAAAGAATGCATTACATTGATCAAAAGGGACAGTAAAGACTCTCTTTTTTTCAAATAAATGCTGTTCTTTTGAACTTTCTATTCATAAAAACTATTAAAAATATTATTCACAAAAAAAAAATGAATTAAGCAGCTGTTTTCAGCTGTGATGATACAAAATAAGATATTTTTATCAGCGCCACATTTTTGCACATTAGAATGATTTCTGAAGGATCATGCAACACTGAAGACTGGAGTAATGGCTGCTAAAAATTCAGCTTTGCCGTCGTAGGAATAAATTACATTTTTAAATATAGTAAAATAGAATGTTATTAATTTATTATTACTAATTATTAATTTATTATTACTAATAAGTTATAAAAAAAAGTTATTTTAATATTTAACAATAACCCTGTTTTTTCCCCATATTTATGATCAAATAAATGTATCCTTGGTGAGCATAAGAGCTCTTAAAAACCTTACCAAACCCAAACCTTTGAACAGTAGTTTATCTATACATACAAATTCAGTCGAACAACCAGTTTAAGTGTAACTTTTCTGGCATTTCAGTCTGACTTCAATTGTACGTCCTCCGCTTACCCTTACTGATCTACTTTTACAGTTTTGGAACTACATTGCATTTGCAAATGTTAGTGGTTCAAATCCCTTGGTGCAATAAACTTAGTCAAACCCTAATCTACCATTAAAACCAATCTAAACAAAAAGAGAGTTTAGTAAGGCCCATAGGGCCTGTTTTTGAGATGATAAAAATGGCTAATACGTTGTGTTCATACATGCATCTATATGTCTTCGTTCCATGCTGACAAACAAATATGAATGCTAATGTACCGCTGGTGTATGCATTATGCTAGTCTGACTCCACACCTCATGATCAAATCTTCAGCCACAATGATGGATGGACTCTCCGTGTTTGTGTGTGTTTCGCAATTTCTCGCATGTCTCTCTGAAAGACAAAGGGCAGAGGCTGTTTTTGGAAAGAACCCATGAAAACAGTGAAGCAGAATTTCTCTCACTGCATTCAGTCCTGCTCTGTTAACATGTCCGCTGTCTGTCTGTGGCAGCTAACATGCATATGTGCTCCTTGCTCTGAGTGACAATGCAGTTACAGTGGTGAAAGAGGGTTATTCACACTCTCCGCCTGAAACAGATTGTCTTTTTCTGCCCTGCTGCGTCCCACACCTCTTTGTCCCTTACATGGTCTTATGTGTATCTTCATTTATATACTACTTACTGTTTCTTTTTGGGTTTGTGTATCAGTTTCACTTGCATTTTGGAACATATGTAATGTTTTTATTCTGTGATATTATTTTCATTTAATTTCTTTACTTGTCATACGCTTTCTTTTCAGTTTTATACGTTTCTATAAGTTTAATACTTATTACACAGATCACGTGTGTGTGTTATACGTGTTGTATGCATACTGTAATGTACTGTGTTGTAATGTAATGTAATGTACAGTGTTTTATATATTATTATTATATATAATCATAAATATTTTGTTTTATATATTTTATATATTAAATATTATTTAATAATATTTATTTATGTATAATAATATTAATAATGAATATGTGTTGTATGCATACTGTAATGTACTGCATTAGCAGTGTTTTATATATTATTATTATATATAATCATAAATATTGTATATATGATTTTATATATTTTATATATTAAATATTATTTAATAATATTTATTTATGTATAATTATTATTATTATTATTATTATTATATATTTTCACTAGGTTTTAACTTTGGAATTTTGTAGGTAGTGATAGCGGTGTTGTTTTCCTTTTTAGGTACTTTTTTGTAATAATTTGATCAATAATTTTTTTAATATTTTTATGTATTTATTTACATATGAACTTTTTCAGTTGAATGTGCTTTTATATAACAATAATAATAATAATAATAATAATATAAAATATTATGTATGTGTATTATGTAATTCAGTATATATGTACAAATACACAGTATTTTATTAATTTAATATAATTTTGTTTAAGAAATCATATTTAAGGATATTCATTTATGTATATAAATATTTATTTTTAATATATTGTAGGTGGTGATAGCATAATAAATTGATGTAGGAATTTATGTTTTAATTATTGGGTACTTTTTTAATAATAATTTGAACTTTGGGAAAAACAAACAAGCATATGAAACAGCGTTAACCCTCTTGAAGATTTTTAAATGTAGAGATCAGTTTAGAATTCTTGCATTTCATTTGTGCACGGCACTATCCTGTTTACTTCAGACTGGTATTTAACGTCAGTTTGCTGACCTTGAAATACTTGAAAGAAATGGTATAAACACTGCCCCTCTGGTTTGGCTCTTGAGGTCAGAGAATCGAGAGCTAATCTTTCTTATAACAAACTTCAGCACTGTGGACTCTCATGGATCAGTAATCCTGATTGAGTTCCAATAAAGGATTCATGCTCACTTCAGCGAGTGTGAATCCATGGTGGTTGTGCAACGTGGATGCGGGGTGATGCTTTGTGGGTGGGGTGTTGATTCATTGTTGAGCGTGTGTTGTGTGAGAAGGCTGGTGATTTGTCAGCAGGTTGAGAGCAGGGAGTGAGAGTTGGGGACCACAACAGGAGAGAGGGGAAAAAAACAACTACAACAGCTTGCAACTACATACAGATAGATCTCAGAATATAGCCTTGCTCATGAGTTGACATTCCTTTTGAAGAATCTCAGTTATTTATTTTTGTTTATTGATTATTTTTTATTTATCAATTATGCTGTTTGAGCTAACAGATATGTGGGTCAATGTATGTTTGTTTGTTTGTTTTTGGTCAGGATTTATTAGGTCGTTCAATATTACAATGATTTAAAGACATGTGTATATGTTTTCGATTTCTCTAAATTAATTTTCATGTATTTCGTGGGGCTTAAATCAAAAAAATGTACAAGTAACTATTCAGAGATTTTCTGAAAAAACAAAACAAAAAAACTTTCATTAAAAGGCTGCAATTCTTGGGAAAAGAAAAACTGGTCTAACTTTGGTATCGTTTTTTAATTAGTTATTTAAAAACCAATACTTGAAAAACCTCAATCAGAAATAATGTGGAAACATTTTTAAGTTTACTCTGAAATTTAATTTGACAATAATTAAGATTTGGTGCAAATAAAAAAAATATTTTTTTTTCTTTTCTTGCTAGTTACACCACTTGATGTTTTTTGTGGTCATTAAATGAACATTTTTGTTTAAAATGGTACAAATGTTTTGAAAAATATCACATTACCATCAAAAGGTTTCTAACTTGTCATTTACATTTTACCTATTTTTATTTTAAATGATCATCCATATTTGTCATTGATCCACAAGACAAAATAATCCTCCACAATGTAAAAATCTAATTTTTTATCATTTTATTTTCGATTCTAAGTAAGGTGTGAATGCAGCTATATAAACTGGAGCCCTTCGTTCATGCCTGATGGGAGTAAGTCTTTCTGAAATGCTGAGCTGTTTCTGTTGTTTACGCTACATTTATGCTGTGAGCAACTTCTTCCAAGAGGGTCAGTAGAATTTGTGATCAAACACATTTATCACAAAGTAACTAATCAAAATGCAATTCTCTGGGCCCTTGTAGTTCCTCAGCTCAAGTTCAACCCAGGCCAATATAGGCTTACATTTTCTACTCAGAATGCGAGGTTGACTCGGGTTGAAAATTTCAACATGAAACGTTCGTCTCTTCAACCCTCCGGTGGCTTCAGGCTGAGAAAGCCAGTGAGAAAATGCCCGAAATGATGACAAGCAGAGCGAGAGGGGCGAAGAAGGCAGGGAATTGGCTGGCCTCTTCTCACTTTCACCGCTGAACTTGATGGATCTGGTGCCGCGGATGATATAACTAATACTAATCTGGCTTTGTCCGGATGCTGTCTGCCTGGCCCTTTGAAATTGGATTTGTCAGAGGGTTTATTTTTCTGTTTTAGTTCTTGGTCTCTCATACTTTCACTTTGTCATTTGGCCTCTGTCTGTCTTTATTTATTTATTTATTTACTGTTTCTTAAACCAAAAATAAACACCCAGATTGAGTTTAAATCAGTTTAAATTTTAATTAAAATATTTGTAGTTGTATAATAAAAATAACAAGTCTGTTTTGAGTTTTTGTAATACAGTAAATGTCATTTGATTTGATATTTCATATAATGCAAAGACATATATTTGTATTTTATATAATGCTAAATATATACATTTAAATGTGTATATATATTTTAATTTTCATATATATATA
>NW_015647049.1:324589-332691 GCF_001515625.1 Sinocyclocheilus rhinocerous
TTTTTTAACAACACTATGGCACTGATACAATTCACTATTTACAATATTGTTTTTTAAGTACTATTGTTGAGTTAAACATTTTAAATAATAAAGTATAAATAATATAGATAAATAATACAATGAATAAAGTGTCCACCATTATTTTAAATATATATATTTTTTATATATATTTAAGAAATCATTGTGAAATATTCAGTACTTTTCCCAGCCCCGTGCAGCTCTCAGCAGCTCATAGCCGAACACTTTGAACATTCTTTACAAATAATAACAGATATTTACACAGCAAGCTCTCGATATGAATCTCATTCACACGCAGCGTGCAGATGTGACAGTCTCCTCTTCGCTCGTCTCTTTGCTTTCTAATCCATTTCAGGCATTAACTGGGATGAAGGAGCAGACGCAGAGAGAAAGCAATGGAGACGGAGGAAGTTATTTTTAACAGAGGCTCTGTCTTGTTCACCCAGTCAGGGGTCTGTCAGGACACAAGCCTGGGCTGACACCGCATTTAACGAATGCTCCCGTTTACTTCCACCCTGCCCTATTCTTATTCTTCTTATTCTGACTCTCTGTTCTCTCTCTTCCTTTAGAATCACACACAAACACGTGAAGTTCACAAAGCATGAATTGCGTCGTTTATTCGCACACATTGCCTGCATTGTTGTAGCACCTGTGCTGAACGTATTTGAATGATCTAGCAAGTCATTTAAGTAGAAAAGAAGCATTTAAGTTGTAAATAAAGACAGTGACTTCTCTTAAATATGATGCTGCACATTTAGCACCTAATTAAATGAATCTGCAACATCAGTACAAAAGTGGTGCAGCTGTTTAGTGAACTTGCCCCTCATGTTCAAGTACGAACGCCTCATGCTGTTCACAGATTTTCGTATGTCTGCTGTATAAATTAAGCTTATTGGCACCTTTTTTTTCAGCATTTTCTCAGTCCACTTTTTTTTCTTCCGTACACCTTGTGGGATTTTACGAGACTCATCTGTTGCCTTTGGCTATGTTTCTTTTTGTGCATGAGTGTGTCTACGAAATCCGAAGTGGCTTCACATCTGCGATGCGTAAACCTCGACACATGTCTGCTGCCTGTGCGTTTCACATTATGTCTCACAAAGAAACACATTTGCTATAGGTGACGATGCACAGTAAGACTCCTAAATAAATGCTTGTCAGATTTTTACAAACAGCAAACGTTTCTATAGACCTTACTACTTGGGGCAGCTACTCAGAAAAAGTGTCTGTAAAGGTTTACAGTGTTGGATGTGAAACGTAATGCAATATTCATATGTGATATGCAATGATGAATGATTACAAATATGTGCATGGGTCAAAGACGTTAAGATGTCCGCATCAAAAGAAATTGACAAAAGTGATTTTATGTCCATAGAAAGCACATTAAATGTAAGTAAAGTGTCTACTTTTAAGGTTTCAAATAAGTTTTGGGAGAATAAAATGTTAAAATTTGGTTGAAATAATGTTACATTGTCATTCAGTGTAACACAATATTTATGTAAAAATTCAAACAACATGCTTGTTCTGATTTGTACATATTAAATATATATAAAAGAATAAGGGACACATTAAATTTGTTGTTTTAAATTAGTAAAAATTATTACTGACAAATGGGCAAAACCTAGGATAGTGGCAAATTAAAAAAATGTAAAATTACAACTAATTAGTATTTGGGGTGAGAGTAATTAGTCTTTTAATATGTCATAAATTGATTTTTGTTTATGCCTGACAAGAATGTTACACTGAATGACATTTTAGTGGGTGTCTTCTGTAAATCAGGGAAAAATGTATCATATTTATTTTTTGCTCGGAAAAACAAAAACAAGATTGCAATTAAATTAAACAGAGAACATTTACATTTTTTTTTGGGTGGGGGGGGAGCAACAACAATTTAAAGCAGTATTACACTTACTGTTTTTATGCTTAAACAGTTTTTTCGTCTTTGACCCGCATATAATTTATAAAAAATAAAAAATATATAATTTTATTATACTTTTAATTTATACATTTCAAAATTTAATCTCTTTTTTTACTTATTTGATTGAACATTTTTATACGTCTATATAATTTATTAAATTTAAGAGATCTTTATTTTCAATATTCAAATTGTTCAAAACTCTCTCTATATATATATATATATATATATGTATATTATTTATATATATATATATAATGTTATAGTATATTTATGTTACATTATATTATGCTAGTATGCTATAAAAAATGTACTCCAGTCAAATAATGAGTTGAGAAAGAGAAGTCAAAAGTAACAGTTATTATTTGGGTGCATTCATCATACTAGAAATAATAATTTGTCTTGATCAGTCTGATTTTGTCTGCACATTCAATTTACACTGCACATTTGAGGTTAGGTTGAATGCATTGCATTGTGGGATACAGTACTTAGCCAAGCAAATAGAAAATCTGTGCACACACTGCACAGCAGCAGTAAGAATAGTTTGCTTTTCTGAGCAGCTAGAATTATGGGTGTCCTGACAGCTCAGACTTCTCATACTTATATGTCAATCTTAATATCACACTGTTGTGTTTCTGAATGCTGTGGGTTTGTTTTGGAGTGTCTGGGGGTCTTTTGAGGCCAACACAGACACTATGTACCTCTTCTCCCCCCTCCTCGTTCTCCGTTCCAACCCACGCTTGTGATACAGATCAGCCATTATCAGCGATTAGCCCCTCCTGCTTGATTGACACCTGTGTGGGTCTGGCTGGTAAAGCCCCATGGGGCTCGCTTGGAGGAGAACCTGGAGAATCCATACAGGAGGAAGATTCACCCGAGCAGACAGTCTGACGAAAGCTGCAGTACTGCTGTTATCACTCTCTCTCTCTCTCTCTCACACACACACACACACACACTTTTACCCAAGTTTTCAAGTAGGAGAGTGAGAGTTGCACTTGGCTGTGTTCTTTACCAACCCACTCACTGCTCACTGATGAGATGTTTGTGAAGAGGTTACTGCTGAAGCTTAGAGAGTTTGAGGTAATCCACCCACCACTCATACACACCAGCACAAGAGCCTATATACAGTGGTGTGAAAAAGTGTTGGCCCCCTTCCTGATTTCTTATTTTTTTGCATGTTTGTCACACTTTAATGTTTCAGATCAAACAAATTTAAATATTAGTAAAAGATAACACAAGTGAACACAACATGTTTGTCAGGCAGGTCCTATTTAAGAGATTTAGAGACAGGTGTGGCAGTAATCAGGCCTGGGTGTGGCTAGAGAAATTGAACTCAGGTGTGATAAACCACAGTTTTAACAGGGTTTTAACATTAATAAAAACCTTCATTTAAAAACTGCATGTTGTGTTTACTTGTGTTATCTTTGACTAATATTTAAATTTGTTTGATGATCTGAAACATTAAAGTGTGACAAACATGCAAAAAAATAAGAAATCAGGAAGGGGGCCAACACTTTTTCACACCACTGTATACTCAACAGATGCATAGGTGAGCGCTTGCATACATACAGTCTCAGTTCTTCTCTGCTCTTACAGTATAGTAAGATATGAAGGGTCATTTCCAGCAGCTCATGTAGGTTTATTCATAGTACAATACTACTGTATTTATGCATTTAGTTAATTTATTTATCTTGATCGGTCTGGTTGGGTATCACATTGTGTTTACACTTTGTAAAAATAATGTTAAAAATGCCATTCAATTCTGTGATGATACTAATGCCATGCAGTGAAATTTGTATGCTTCATCTCATATGGCAAGAGTTTGCGTCTGTGATTTCTTTATATTTTTGTCTTATCTGCTGTATGATTTATCACTAACGTGTGGATTTCTGTGCTCCAAACATATGTATGCTATTATAGGTTTGTTTGGCTGGAGTGTCACGTCCTTTATGCGTTTCAGACCACTTCCTGAGGATTGAGCCGTTCGGATTGCTATTTACATCTACAAAATGCATTTTTGAGAGCACGTATTGTACACTTGATAATTTTATGATGGGATGATTATCTGTAAAATGCATGAAGTAACCAAGAGTAATTGCCTCTTATTATGCAAAGGGTCATTTCCAATAATTAGTTTATACAGCCCACATACAGCCCACAGCATATTTCATTCCTTTTTTTTTCTCTCCAGGAATGCTTGACTGTGATTGGCCAATTTCCAATGACCAGTAAACTGTATAACTAACTGTTGTACCAACCGATTTGCTGCACAGTTTTATTTGTATCTCATTACAAAACTTTATTTGATCTAATTTTTACATAGCTAGTTACCAAGTTAATGTATTGTCAGTTGGTCATTATCACAAAATAACATTATTATTATTATTATTATTATTATCATCATCATCATCATCATCATCATTATTATTAATTTATACAAAAACTATTAAATATTTATTTGTATCAAATATAATATTTATATTTTTCTGATAACGATCAGCTGACTGTACAATTATCCTTTGTAAGTCTTTCGCATTTTGCCACATACTTGTGGCAAAAGCAATGTGTCTAATCCAATGAATGTTCAATTTGAGAGACAATAAATTCTGAAAATATATTACCTCCACTAGCCTCCCAAGCCTTCTTTGGCTGCTGATGGAAACGCACTGATCTTGAACAATTCAACAGATTGTTACAGTATACAGGTGTGAGCCGAAAGCGTTCCCCACCACGGCACTTCATGTTCAACATCTGTTCTGATACCTCTGCAAAGGCGTCTCTGCTTGAGCAGCTCGTGATCAATAAACCCAGGCGCCCGTGGAATTATGATAGATTAAATACCTCTCCATCTTCACTCATTCTTCATCTATCCATCCATTCATCCCTCCACCTATCCATTAATCCCACGCTCGCCTACCGCTCTGTGCAGATATTGACGCTGATGATGAAATTAGATGCTTCGTTCCACTTGCATTCCAAGAATTCTTTGAGTTAGACAGTTGATTCAAGTAGAACTTGTAGGGGGGAAAGAGAGAAAAGCTATCAGACATTTTTCATACGTGAGGGTTCATTGAGTGAACTTGCAGTGATGAGGTAATTACAGTTTGATAAGGTCATCTGTATTCATCTCATGAAGAAAGAGAATGAGACATCAAGAACGAAGGACTCAGATTACTCTCCATAATGTCTCAATCAGCCATTTCCTGGAAGTTCTCAGAAAGATCTATGCACTTCCACCACCTGCCTGCTCACATTAAGCCAAGTCCAAGCCCGTCTTCTCCCGGACCTCAGATCTGCTAATCCACTCCCTCATCTCGCACACGAGCCGCTGTCATGCATTTTTATGGCTTATTTCTGCATATGAGATGTTCCATTAGGACGGATATGCTTGGCAAGCGAATATTTATATATGTGGATTTAGGCCATTATGTTTTTTTATGGGAAGCACTGAGTGAAGATGTCAGCCTCTTCTTCTCAATTTGCATTTGCAATATGTGTCAGTAAATCACTCATTTAGAGACGCCGGCTTGTTGCGTATCGGGTGAGGTATTAGTTGCGTGTGTCTCAGGTCCCACTTGAATGAGTTTAGCCTTCGTGTCAAGGTAATTATTCTGGTCTTTCATCAAACAGGAAATGAAAGATTATTCTTTCTAGCTCCGCTTTCTCTCTCTCTCTTTCTCATTTTGTCTCTCTCGTCGGCCCTCCCGGCATCACAGTAAGCATGGAGTGTGTGTCCGTGTGCGATCTCTGACCCCTGCCGTCTGAATGTTAATTACTTATCATTGTTGCTCTAGTGTTCACTTTGGCTTTGTTGAGCTAATTGGTTTCCTTGATCCTGTAATTGGGACTTTCGTTGCCATTCTCACAGGCCACGGTTTTGAAATGTATTTCTTTTTCGGACACTTTTTGAACATGGTTGTAATTACCGATCTTTTCTTTGTCTTGCAGCGTCTGTTAATAAGACAGCGACACTGTGTTAAATGTATTTATTATGCTTGATTTTACTTACATAAAGTGCTCTCTTAATAAGTTCATTCATTATATTCTGCTCTGTTTGGACTGTACATCATCTACATAGACTGGGGTCTGGGGGTCCACAAGGGGGTGCAAAGGGCTGTTAGGGGGTCAGTGAAAAATTTAAAACAACAACAAAAATACTGTCAATGTTAACCTGCACTTAAGATATTAATTTGTTTTAAATTAACAAAATTTGACATTTTGATAGTTTATTCATATTTATAATCATATTTCTATTTCAAATGATCATTTAACTTTTTTAAACAGCAAGGGAAACAAGCAAATCTGTGTATAGTTTTGTGAAAGATAAAAAAAAACAAGTATATGTATATTTTTCTAGATATTTTAACAATTTGCTTCAGAATTATATTGAATTATATAATTGGTAATTGCAAACAAAATGCAATGTATTACAATTATTTAGTTCTGGGAACAGTTATTTAATTTGTTGTTATTAAGTGTGATTATTATAAATTAAGGTAATATATTGTAGGTAGTATTTTTTATTTGAAAACATAACATATTTTTCATCATGCACTGACAAACCTTTTGTGTAAAAACCATTTTCACTCAGAAATTGCTAGTCAATTTCACTAAAATGACAAAGAAATGGCAAGTAACTCATTGAATTAAACATACCTTTTTAAGTAGAAAAGCTAAAATAGTATTTTCTTGTAAAACATACTAATAATCTTTGTTTTATTTAGAACTTAAAAAAAATACTGTGTGGTCCTTGGCATTGAAACTCCCTGGTGTAATATATTTTTAAGTGTAATATCATAATATAAGCAGCAATATTTTTGATATTTATCATTTTATTGTAGTTAATTGCTGATTTGAAGTTTTAAAGTATAATCTTGAGTGTTTAGGCTTTCCCTGTTCAAGCAGATAGATAGGTACTTCAAGATTTAGGTAGATCAAATGTGTAAGTTAAGGAATCAGTCATTGAAAACCCACATTGATTGATTGCTATTCTTTCTATTGGAAGCGTGTTGGAATACAATGTATACTTCCTGATTTCTCACTTTGCTAGCTCGCAACCTTGTAAAATCACCCTTCCGTGACACTATATCTACTGCACTTTTCATGTGGAGGTCAAAGTGGGGCTTGTGGTGAGAGGTGCATTTGAAGGCCTGATGCAAGTCAAGCGAAACGCCTTCATGATTCTGTTTCGTCACAAGGCAGTTCTCTGTCTCGGCGAGTACTCTGTTGTTTTGAATTTGACACAATGCTGCCCTCTCGTCTGATGTCCCTGTTTCGGTGTTTGATGGAGGGTGTGATGTCAGTCAGAACAGCGTTCAGACTTTCCTGTGGGACTTATAAAAGCTCGGCCCTTGCACACACAAACACATAACACAGCTGCTAATGTCTGTTTGCTCCTGTCAGTAGCAGACTAGCCTACAGCAGACCAGGGCTGCTTTAAATATTTAGCACAACAAGATCATGCCCTGTCTCCACTCGAGAGGCATTACGGCCTCAGAGTCCCTTCTCTTCTCGCTGACTGCACACTGCTTGTGCTCTGTAGCGTGATGTTTTACAGGAGTTTTATGGAGGTTTAGTTCCCGTGAGGTGTGGACCGCAAAGTGTGGGGTCGTTTGCTTTTTCTGCTTGCTCTTATAAGGTCAGAACTCTGTGTTTTAGTGCCCCCATTGGTGCTTCGGAAACCTTGTAAAAAGATGAACAAAACAGCTTTTTTTCTGTCAGAGTTGTACAAGTTTTGTGTCTGACAGGAAATAGCAGAACAGTGTATCATATGAGAGTATTTGTGCACTAAAACACTATTGTGGCTGGTCACTGATGTAAGATAATTGGCACATTAATATAGAATTCAGTATGCACTGTATGTGAAACTCACGAAACTTGTCAAGAACCTGTCTAGATCATATTTCAACTCAAGAAGAAAGTCTAAGAAAATGTTTAAATGGCTTGTTAGAACCAGGACATTTTTATTAATGCATAATATATGATTAAGATTTATGGAATATTTTAAAATAGGAATATTTTATTATATTTTTACGTATAATTATATAATATACAATTGATATGATATATATGTACTTTAGATGTATAATTTTATAAAATTACACCAATTACACAATATTATTAGAAATACACAAACGCACACACACACACACACATATATATATATATATAT
>NW_015647049.1:332701-386291 GCF_001515625.1 Sinocyclocheilus rhinocerous
GTGTGTGTGTGTGTGTGTGTGTGTGTGTGTGTGTGTGTGTGTGCATGTGTGTGTGAGCACACGCAGTCGGGCTCCTCATTTACAGCCCAGTTCTGAGGCAGATCTTTCCTCTCCTCTTACGTTTTGTCAGTCGTGTCAGAGAACCGAAGAGCTATGTGTCAGAAATATGCATTGTCTGCCGTGAAAATATTCATATCCCTTCCTCTCTCCAGGCATCTCTGCGAAAGCCACACTCATCTGCAGGAGAGAAGAGATGGAGGCAGGGAGACAATGCCTCGATCCCACGTGCCTCTGATCAGAAAGCACTGAGCATGGTGGTTCTGTGACACAGCTCAGACACCGGCCATGAAAAATACAAAAACAAAAAACCCTTGGGGTTCCTCTTTCAGAATCATAAGATGTGTGTGTATGTGTGCACATGAGGTGAAACGAGTGTGGTGGAGTGAACTCAAGCCAGGTCTATACATGTCACATCTGAAAGATGAAGGTTTATAGCTGCAGGCAAAGTCAACGGATTCCATTAGGCAGCAGCAAGGTTTTTTTTTTTTTTTGCCCATTAGAGACTATCCAGCACTTTTCCAAGACCTAGTGAGCTGCCTGCTATCTTCTAAGATACCTATCTAACCATCATATAACCTCATAAGTGGTCACTGAGCATGTTTACATGCACGTTCTTAAGCCGATTATGCTTAATAAGCCGAAAACGTACTTGGTCATGTAAACGCGGTAACCCGTTTTCTTTTATCGGAGTAAGGTCATAAACAGCGTACGCATAAACCGATCGCAACATATCGGTTTTTTTGCCTCTTACTCCGATTTCGCACAGCATGTAAACACAATAACCCGCTTTCTGTCGGCTTATTGAAGTGCACATGTGTGTTACGTGACAGGAACGCATCATTAGTGCAGATTTAAGCGCATCTAGACCAAGCAAACGTCTTGCAGTAAAGAAAGAAGGAAATATATCACAAAAGCAGAGTTTTTCATGACTTGATAAAAATGTGTTCTCATCTTGTGCAGCAGAAGTAGAAGTGGTTCAGTCGCAATGCTGCGTTTATAACTGCATGAGAGGATAATATATGAGCTGTAAGTTTCCCGACATGTTGCAAGTTGACATGTTGCAAGCTTAATTTAACATCACAGCCGACAAATGTATGGAATACTCGGAGTCAGATATGCAAATTATTATATTTTGACGTCACTACAGGGAAATAACCTGATTTATTAATGAAGTCATTTAAACGCAGCTTACTTGCGTTGTCAGGTTACTGATGTGCATGTAAACGGGGAAAACTGGTTATTTTAATAAGCTGATATGTGTGAGTTATCAGCTTACTGGTGTGCATGTAAACGTGCTCACTATGGAACACTTTCCATAGGCAGTAACTCTGTGTGCCACCCAAATAGCGCATTTGCAGTTAAATTTTTAATATGGTGTTAGCAAGTCTCTATGCCAGTGTTGTAGTTGAGACCAGCTCATAGACCAGAAAAGTGTCAAGTTCGAGTCAAGACCAAGTCTATGATTAGACTAAGATGTGAAAATATGGCTTTGGACTTGGACTATAGGGCCAAGACCATGGAAATATGATCTTAGATTTGGACTCTAGGCTGAGATCCATATTTTCACGGTCCCTTGTTGGACTCAAGAACCAAGAAGGATTATGAAAATATGGACT
Source organism: Sinocyclocheilus rhinocerous (assembly GCF_001515625.1). NCBI lineage: Eukaryota > Metazoa > Chordata > Actinopteri > Cypriniformes > Cyprinidae > Sinocyclocheilus > Sinocyclocheilus rhinocerous. Next base: position 334,378 of record NW_015647049.1, read on the forward strand.
TGGACTCAGGGAGCATGACCATGAAAATATGATCTTGGACTTGGACTCAAGGCTGAGATCCATATTTTCATGGTCACTTGTTGGACTCGGGGACCAAGAATGACCATGAAAATATGTTCTTGGACTGGGTCTAAGACCATGTTTTTGAGGTCTTGCTCTTGGTCCTCAAGTCAGACCTTGATATTATGGTCTTGGACTATGCCTTGAGTCTGAATATAAAATCATATTTTCATGGTCTTGGTCCTCAAGTCTGAATCCAGGGCCATATTTTCATGGTCTCTGCCTTTTCATGGAGTCTAGAACATGTGGACTCGGTCTTGACTCATATTTGTTCCTCTTTGGTCTCCGGTCATAGACTACAATACTGCGCTAAGCTAAAATGAGTATATAAATGATCATCACACATTTTTAATTAAAATTGCAACTTATTTTTTATATTGATTCTTGCCCCTATTACATGAAATAATAATAATTGTAATAGTTTCTCACCTTGTCAGCAGTATTGCAACTGAGTTCGACATAGTGTACTCTATAATTGCCTAGGTAGGTAGATCACTAGGTTGTGAACAATCTGTGACCTCTGGGAATTTGCATTAAAAAATATTTGGACATTAAATTATTGTGCAAAATGCTATTTATGTTAACAAGTGTCTTCTGTCGACTTTCTTCTGCCTATATTGTTGTGCACAATAACAGGACTGTGTAAAGCAAATGAACATGCATTGAATTAGCTAATTGGCATTGTGGTGGTGTAATCTAGTGGTCAAAGGTCTTAAGCCGGTAACTACAATGGTGTAGCATCAAACTCTACAACAGGCTGAAGCATTATAATTGCATCCATGAGCAAAGCACATAACCTCAGATTACTCTTTACTGCTTAGAAAGTAGAAGTTTGTTGCAGGGTCAAGTTTGCTATGTAATTTTAGGTGGTTAGTATCACTCTACTAGTTCCCACAATTCTCTGTGGTTGAAGTGAATATCTCATGGGTATCTGAGTCAGCTAGCAGCCGCTAATCACAAGACAGCAGACTCGTGGAAGATGAATGAATTCCGCTGTTTTCAATATTTATTTTCTGGCCTTATTTGCATTCATCTTAATTTTACAGTATGTTATTTATTCAAGGCTATGACATTGCGCTGGAGTAAATAATTCTTAGGCGAAATAAATTGCTTTCGTAGCAAAACACTTTTAAAGCAAAACGCATTTATTGCTTTTCTCCCCCCTCCTCGTTCTTCTTTTTTTCTCTGCTTTTCTTTATCAATTTGACAGGGCTGAAAGCTTAGAGAGACTATCCATGCTGGTAATGTAATGTGTTTCTGTAATTACCTGCGGAGGCCAAATGCCTTTTGTTAGCGGCACGGCTAAATCTCATTAAAAAAAAAAAAAAAACTAGGAGTCGCATAGTTCTTATTTTGGTTGAACCTGCATATGTAGCTTTTCAATTCACACTTTTCAATAGGAGTCTTTGATTTAGTCCCCTCACACACAAAGTTGAATAAATTAGTGCGGTGGGTTTAGTAATTGTGGCTCTGTCATGGTTCGCTGAACAGAAGCATGAGTATTACACAGAGGGCCGACCTATCACCTCTCTCTGGGTGACATGAAATGAATCATGACAATTATCATACCGCTGCGCTCAGCAAATGGAAAGTTCTTTCCTTCCATTTGTTTGTTTATTTATTAATTTTTTTAGGCTAGATTTTCCCATGGTTCCCTCAAGGTGTTCAGACATCAGATAGTAATGAATCAATTCAGACTTTGACGGTACCACCTTAACAAGTCCCCAAAGAGACGGCGCTAGTCATTGTTATAGCTGTATTACATGCTGAAAGTCATTATTGTGAGTTGTAGTGTGCTACTGAACGATATGTTTGGAGATCGAAGCTGTGGCCTAGCTGTAGATATGTTGGTGTATGCTCTCTACCCATAATTCCCTTTCCTCTCTCTACTGACCCTATATAGAGGAAAATAAGCTTGGCTCCAGTAGTGTGCTGCCTACAAAGGTAGTATTTTGGGGGATCATAGGCAAAAAAATGTTTGCCTCTGTCCTGCAAATTTTTACTATTTTATTTTATTTTATTTTTTAATAGTAATTTCATGCAAGAGAAAGATTTCCCCATGCAGATTTCCATCATATTTTACTACACTGACAAACAGAAAGCTGCTTGGTTTGAAAGTAACCTCTATGTGAATTTGTGTGACCAACTCATGTGAAATTCCCAATCGTTTGGATTCCAATTGAAGCGGCTGGAATTTGCCTATGAAAACTGCCGAACAACAGTAAATTTGACTGCAACCTTAGAATGCAGCTGTTAATGTAGATAGCAGGTTTAAAAAGCACACACCAAGTGCTTCTAAGGTCTTCTTTTTATTGATTAAAGTTTGTGTACCAGATGCATGATCTGAGTGTTTGCAAAGCATAAATGTATGAATAGCATAGAAGGTAATGAAACAACTATATGGGCAGATATAAAAGGGTCAATGACTGTCTGAGACAAAGACTGACTCAAAGTGTGTCTGTACACTAATGGCCACTTAAACGAGAGTTCTCAGCTCTCTTGCTGAATTTAACCTCCAATCAATCTCAAAGCCAAATGATGCCATAATTCAATAAATGCTCCATCCATTTCTCTAAACCCATGTTCATTCGGGACTCATGTCAGCATTCTCACCTTTGGCTGGTACAGATGTACAGCTGTGGGGAAAAAGAACGGGGCTTGTCTGGGGTGTTTCTGAGTGCCCACGGCTTTCGTTCCACTGAGGATAACTGTTGCCGCGCCCATCCAAGTTAAATATTAATAACCCAGATTAAATTCACCAGCTGGCACAATGCATGTTGAGCATACACAAATATACACATACATTAAAAGTGCGTAATTTCTGCACCACTACAGAAACTTCCAGTACCTGCAAGAAGACAACCTGTAAAAGGTACTGGTAATTTTCTGCCAGGATGTGATCCGTTAAGTTTATGTACATTTTCTTTAACTCTGCAACACAACATTATGCAATGCATAATTCAAAATATGAGAAAACACTTATGATCATGTTAACAGTGCATTAGGCTGTATTTTTACAGATTTTTCTTAAGAGTGCAGATAAAAAGCAATAAAAAATATTAAAATAATTAAAAAATGAACAAACCTTTTACATGATATATACGTTTTTATATTTTTATTGTATTCTATAATTTGTCTGTGTTTCTGTAACTATTGGAAGTTTTTTATTGTATTATTAGTTAGATGATAAACACATGTGTCAAATTTATGAGTTGTAGAAACTGCATCATGTGAATTTTAACAAAGGCTCCTAGTTGTGACCACTAACAAATATATTCTCGTTTGTGCCTTGCATTTAAATCAACATGCATTGCATTTAAATGGGAGATCTTGATTCCAGACTTAGTATGCATGAACAATAAACCATAATAAAAAAAACAAAGGAAGCATTAGGTAAATCTTTTTATCCATCTCAACATTTTTCCCTCTCTCCGACTCTGAGATTTCAGTGCATCTCCACATATTTCGATCCCATTCCTTTGTCCTCCCCTAAACTGCTGTTTACTGTGTTAGTTCACATGACTGGGCAGCTTCAAAGCGGCTAATCCTCTCAATGTCTGGAGGCATCTGAGAACACGTAACTAATCCAAAAACCTTCTCACTGCAGCACAGGTCTGGCAGATAATGGAAGGTTATGGAAATAAGTGGGTTTCTACAGTATTTCTAAAGTAATTAAACTCCCTTTGGGTGTAGCAGCACTCTTATTCTGTTTAAAAAGCATTTGTTCTGAGTGTGAAACCTGAACTTAAGGGTAGTTGTCAGTCTTATTCTCAATCAGTGTTTTTCTGCAGATTTGTGTTTTTGATTCTCTCATAATTGGTCTTAACTATTGGGATCTATCTATATATAATTTGTCAGTACCATTTCTGTTCCCTTTCAGTCAGTCACATTCGACGTTACGTCAGTCGTGACTGATGAATTGGGATCTCGCCCGAGAGCCCAATCACCTTCGATTGTTAACTAAACAAGCCAATGACAGTTGGCGTGCGTGTTTCGCCACGGTCACCCCGCCCCGCAGCGTGGGTATAAAAGGAGAGCGCGTGCAAATGCACATCAGCTTTTCGCTTCGGAGCCGAGCCTTCTCAGGACGAATCTCCGCGAGTCAGTCACGACTGACGTAACGTCGAACGTGACTGACCTTCAGGGAACGAGGGTTACACAAGTAACCTAGACGTTTGTATTTTAGACTTTACATTTTTCAGATTTTTGACATTTATATAATTCCTTTGCTGGTTTGAATCCAAGCATCTTGCAGTCTTGAAAGGTGATACTACCTTCATTTTAATAGAAATTGATGAGCATCAATTGAGACAGAGAGATAGAGAAAGACATTGAGAGAAATGAGACAGCAAATAGCAGAACAGACAGGAAGCTGTGCTTGTTTTGTCCAGAGCAAGGTCAATAAAAGCGAGAGTTTGAGTATCGAGTCCTCCATGGGAAAGTGGGAGCGTTCTTGGCTTATATGCCAATTACTCAGCACACTGTGTGAATATAATGAACAAGGAAGGGAGGATATCTTATGACGTCTGAATTGAGCTTCTGTTTTTGGGCTGAGCATTCATGCTTCATTAGATTAGGACTTCCTTTTGGCTCAGTCTTTTTTCCCATGGAGGTTATGTCAGTGCACTCTTACTTTGAATGTAGAGAAAGTGCTCAGGTGAATTGGAAGTTTGGCTGACTAACTGATGAAGCACATCACAAAGGACTGATGCGTCTTAAACACACAAAAACACTAGGAAAGGTTAATATATGGTACATGTAATGGGTCCATCTGAAATACACACTGCCTCTCGCTCGCTCTCGCTCTCTCACAAACAGGTTTGTCCATCTCCGGAGTAATTTATTTTAAACTTTGAGAGACCTCAGAGTGCAATAACAGTAGACAGAGGTGGGTGTTCCTGCAGGTTTGATCAGTCGCTGTAAATCTCTCTGTCGGGCTGCAGCAGAAACCCATCAATCTCACTCACAAAGTATTGAAATGGGAGATTGTCACATTATGTTGAAAGCATAATAAATCAACGTGCTGTAATGACCACGCTGCAGAATGGCCATGACTCTGATAGGGGTGCGAGTACACATTTTTGACCAATTAAATCCTTTCTAGAATGAGAATATCCCTAACTTTTAGTAGCACCTTCCCTTTGATGTGAATTAAATCATTCATTTAGATTTTTATTTTATTATTATTATTATTATTATTTTATTTGTATTTATTTGTATTATTATTATTTATTTTTTTTAGAGACTCAGAGACAACCACACTACCATTTAAAAGTTTGGGGCCAGTACTTTTTATTATTATTATTATTATTATTATATAAAGACGTATCTTATCTTTGCCAAGGCTGCATTACAATAATACAATAAAAACAGTCATTTTAGAAAAAAAGTATTGCACTTTAGAATAACTGTTTTCTCTTTCTTTCCTTCTGTCTGTCTGTCTGTCTGTCTGTCACAGCAATGCTTTATTTTCAGTGGCCTTTACTCCAGACTTCAATGTTAAGAACTTTTGAGCAATATGTGCATAAGTGAACAAGAATCATTTGTTAACTTTTATTTATTCAAAAATAAATTTAAAAAAAAGTTTCCTTTTCTGCTCTGCGGTTTCCTGGTACAAGTTTGGAAACAGCTTTCACACCAACTGAGCGAACACGAATCAAACTCTTAATATAAAAAAAGATAGTCTCTTCTTTAATCATTTTAGCGTGAAAGCAATTGCACACTAGAAAAATTTTTTTATGCTTGATCTCTGAGCTTTAGATGTTTAGATGTTGCCAATATTTCTGAAATACAAACATCTAGTCACCACATATCAACTTGTAACTAATACTTCACATTTTTTCTTTCTTTCTTCTCGAGCTGGTGTTGTGCTGACTCGGCAACCTGGCATGGCCACCGCCGGTCTCAGTCGTTATGTCTACTTTTAACTGGTGTCTGTAAACACCAGGACAAGGTCAGAGCACCCCTGCGGTTGACATGGTAACAGTGTCCAGGGAAACGAGAATGGCTGATTTGAGAGCTGTCAGGATATGGCCACTTCTTATCTCAGAGAAAAGCTTTCTGAGAGAAAAGAAGCACATTCTCTCTCTAGTGTTTTTTTTTCTTACTGTACGGAATGCATCTTACAAGACTTTTTTTCCTGTCCCGTGGAGTTGAAGATGCTCTGAGGATCAGGGGCTGATGATTTCTCACCAACACACTTGGGGGAAAAGCAGAAAGCCTTTGTGGAGAGTCCCTATTTGTTCGGCAGGGCCTGGGAGAGGGTGGACTCTCATTCGTATAAAAGCTCTCCCTCACAATAGGGTCATCTGACCCGAGCGGCCCACTCACCTGTGATGGACATCACAGAAACGGTTGTGTTCTCCTAGTCCAGAGACTATGATGGCAGTGACTTGGGGAAAAATCTGTGTTTGAAGGGTGATAACAGGCTAGTGGTTAAGGAACTAGTTTTGTAATACAAAGGTTGCTGGTTCAATTCTCTTATGGGAGAGGATTCCTGAACTGGAGAGTCTTGACATTTGGTATTACCTTTAGCAAAGCACACACTTTCTGTTTGCTGCTGACTGACTGTATTTAAAAAGAATTAAAAAAAACACACTAGCTTCTCTAATCTTGTTGTATTCTATCTGTTTTCTTTTTATTTATTATACAATTAACAAAAGCAAAAAAAAAGGTATCTAACCCTTGCTTGCTCTATTCTTTTTTTATTCTATCTGTTTTATTTTTATTTATTATATAATTTAAAAAAAAACCTTGCTACGTGTACTGCGTTAAGCTAACTGAGATTTGTTATAGCACTTGCATATCATTGCTCTTTTGTTGATTTTGATTGCTCCTATTGTCCTCATTTGTAAGTTGCTTTGGATAAAAATGTCTGCTAAATGACTAAATGTAAATGTAAAACGTAAATAGACCAGGGACTTATCCTGTTCGTGGACTTCAGCTCGGCCTTTAACACCATCATCCCAAACCTCCTCCTGCCCAAACTAACTCAGCTCTCCGTGCCCACCTCCGTCTGTCAGTGGATCAACAGCTTCCTGACAGACAGGCAGCAGCTAGTGAGGCTGGGAAAATACACATCCAGCACCCGTATAACCAGCACTGGAGCTCCTCAGGGTTGTGTTCTCTCCCCACTGCTCTTCTCCCTCTACACCAACGACTGCACGTCTAAAGACCCCTCTGTCAAGCTCCTGAAGTTTGCAGACGACACCACACTCATCGGCCTCATTCAGGACGGTGACGAGTCTGCTTACAGTCAGGAGGTTAAAGAGCTGGCTGTCTGGTGCAGTCTCAACAACTTGGAGCTCAACACGCTCAAAACTGTGGAGATGACCGTGGACTTCAGGAGAAACCTCCCTGCTCTCCCCCCACTCACCATCATGGACAGCACTGTGACTGCAGTGGAGTCATTCAGGTTCCTGGGCACCACAATCTCTCAGGACCTGAAGTGGGACACTCACATTGACTCCATTGTGAAAAAGGCCCAGCAGAGGTTGTATTTCCTTCGCCAGCTGAGGAAGTTCAACCTGTCACAGGAGCTGCTGAAACAGTTCTACTCCGCCATTATTGAATCTGTCCTCTGCACTTCAATAACTGTCTGGTTCAGCTCAGCTGCCAAATCTGACCTCAGAAGACTACAGAGGGTAGTCCGGACTGCTGAGCGAATCATTGGTACAACCCTCCCTTCTCTCCAAGAACTGTACTTATCCAGAGTGAGCAAAAGGGCTGGCAGAATCACTCTGGACCCCTCACATCCAGCACACTCCCTCTTTGAACTGTTGCCATCTGGTCGATGCTACAGAGCTCTGAGCACCAGAACAACCAGACACAGGAACAGTTTCTTCCCTCAGGCCATCCATCTCATGAACACTTGACAATAACTGTGGAACACACACTATTTATTCACTCATACACTTATTTATCTAACACACATACTCAGTCTACATTTCAATTTGCACATAATATACCTGTACATACATTGATTTGTATATATTTTATTCCTTATTTGACTTGTTCTATTTTTTATTTATTTTTATTATCTGTGTTTTTTTGTTTTTTGTTCTGTCACTGTCATTCTGTTACACTGTGGAAGCTTCTGTCACGAAAACAAATTCCTCGTATGTGTAAACATACCTGGCAATAAAACTCATTCTGATTCTGATTCTGATTAGATTGAGATAGGATTTAGTTAAGTCAGGACTTAGGCCATGTCCACACATACATGGGTATTTTTAAAAAGTTTAAAATAGTTTTTCCTTCCGTTTAAAAAAAAATCTTCGTCCACATGAAAACGTAAACGCATGCTATGGAGCACTGTCAAGAGCATGCCAAACCAACAGGTGGCGATATAATCTCAACCGTAAAACCATGTTGGCCAATCAGAAGCCTGAAAAAGTTTCCAGTAGCCGGAGATAACGGTGCATGCTCCGACGTCACAAGCCAAAAACTCCGGTTTCGCTGTCTACACGATAACACTGCAACCGGAGTTTTTGAAAATCTTTACCCTGGCAGGAGTTTTCAAAAATGTTCGGTTTCAGTAACCTGGCGCTGCGTTTGCGTGTGGACGAACGGTCAAACCGCGTAGAAAAAGCTGCGGTTTTGAAAATAACCGCGTTCGTCTGGACAGGGCCTTAGAGAATAGCAATTTGAATAGGTTGCTAGAAAAAGTGACTATTGCTGTAATTCATCATGGAAACAGAAAGGACTCTCGCGTGGGTTCACAAAACTGTCACAGGATGTTGTTGTTGAGGTTAAATTAATTCAGGAACTGACACACTGGAATAGTAAAATATCTCTTTATAAAGTTTTAAATTTTCGTGCTTTGCTTTGTACCTCTAAATTGGCAAAAATCACAAACTTAAGTGCAACATTGTATATGACACATTTCCTGTTGCAACAGGACGTTTGGGTGGCTTGCTTTTAAAAAAAATAGTAATAATAATAATTAAATTAAATAATAGTAATAAATAGCCAATAATAATGTTAAATAATAAGTTACTGAATTATTATGCATGATATGCTGTTAGTATGAGATGGGACTTTCAGATTCTAGAGAGCTTTTGATAGGACAAAAATCTGTGTAGTGCAGGGTTAGTGAGTATTGTGGTGAATGTCATTGGTTGGCCGAACAGATGTTTGGACAGACAGATGGACAAACAGACTGATAGTGAGACTTCTGAGGAACTTTTCAGTATATACAGGCATCTGAGAGAAAGTCATGAGGAGGCTTAATTTGACTTTTGCAGGCTAAAAAGGGGACCTACTCTCACTGTGAAGGTTTGAGGCCTGTTTTTCTCAGCCAAAGAGATAAAGTGGCTTTGAGCTGCTCTAAAGTGTGAGAAGAAACCGATCAGAAATCCCCACTGACAGACGCAGGGGACAGATAAGGTGCTCAGGGGCTTTATAGTCGACACCTTTACTGAGACTGAGGCAGGCCTATGGATTCCTGTCAGAGAAACACCGAGAATAAAAAGGGGCAAAAGACTGTGTAGAGCAGGGAATGGGTGCAAGAGAGAGAGGGAGATAGCGGAGGGGGTTTGGGGCTGTCACAGACCATTAAAGCTCCTTATGTGCCTCTCCTTCTCTCTCTCTCATCTCTACAGCGCAACACACAAACTCTTTCAGCCGACGTTGTATCACACTGCCATTAAAATACACTTAAATCGGCCTCTCACACTCCAGCCAGGGATGTATAGACACCCTTGTGTACACACGCTAGCAGCTAGTCACTTGTGTTAAGGGCAGAGTGCAAATTATAGGGGAGGCCGAACCTGAAAGGCTCTCTTTTTTAAATGTAGACACTGACTGACAGTTTCTGTCTCTCTCTCTGTGCCTTCAGTTGACATGAACACAATTACAAATACTTGAAAGTATTGGCTAGCAAAGGGAAGGTTATTTGGTCAGAACACTATGGGGGATGGTGGTCGACCGAGACACGCTTCACATGTTTCCATGCTCGCTGTATCAGAATCAGCTCACTGCTTGACCTACAGAGCTCTCCCGAAAGATCACTTAGACGGACAAACAAGTACGTGAGGCGAGCGAATGAGGGGATGATTGAGGAATAAAAGTTGGTTTGTTTGGGTGGAGAGAGTGTGTGCTGTTTTTTAATGAGGCAGCGTCAGCCTGTTTACGTTTCTCCCACCTGTAAATGCGTTTTAGATGGGAAGGGAAATTCGGCGGCAAAGTTAATGTGGGAGCAAATAAAGTATGGCAGGTGTAAAACGGCAGGAGGGGGAGATGGCAGACACGACCTTGCATACAGAATTGAAATGTTAGGACGCTCAACGCCACACCTCTGGAGCTGGGAAATAAACCTGGATTTGAGTCGAATTAGTGTTGTTGGAGGCAGCAGTCGTGAGCTGAGCTCAAACAGCTTTTGAAAATTTTTACTTTTCATTAAACTGAAAACAAAGCAACTTACAAAGAAAATAACTCTCTTGTCATCATTAGCATTTAGCTACATTTAGCCTTTATTTTACCATACCTCAAAATCATCTAATAGAAAGTGATTTTGAAAGTGTTGTACGTAAATGAGCATCAAGAAGTTAGAAATCACTATTCTTTTAGCATCTTTTTGGAGGGAAACAGTATTAGCTTTAGCATTAACACTGTAGGGTGACGAATGACATGTTTGATAAGCTTTAAGATAAACATATTTGATGAATGAAGACGACTGGGCTTATATGCAAGATAAAGTCCTCTACTTTTATAATTTTATTAATTTAACAGGTAACTTAATTCATAACATCTTGTTTGAAAAAGCAGCTCTATTAGTTGCCATTAGCATTGAATTGCATTTAGCTTTTAATAGGCTGAAATACCAAAAAAAAATATATATATTAGGAAATTATTTTGAACATGTTCTATGTAAATAAGTCTCATTAAATAAGAAATTCTCCATTCTCTTCACATCTTTTTGAGGGAAAGCAGCATTAGTTTTAGCATGAACATTACTGGCCAAAGAACCATATGTGAAGATAACCATATGTGATTAATATAGACAGCCGGTCTCATGTTCAAGATAAAGTCCTTGATTTTATCTTGGATGAGGGACCCAAACTTCACTTGAGCTTCTGATATGTATCTCTCCTCCAGTCAAGTTTATGTTCTGACTAGACGGTTCAGTCTCGCTCTTTTATCACTGGCCTACATTTGGCCAGTGATAATGTTGTTGGATACAGAGGTGCAACATCTGTGGCCCTTTTTAGAAAAGTGTCATTTTTCTGTGTGACCCTACTGGGGCAAATGGAGCGGAAGACATCAGTCATCACTCTTGGAGGCTAAGAAACAAGCGGTTTTAGAGATGGATCATCCAATGGTCCATTTATAATCTAGTGCTAAAATTCCCGCAGTGAACACGCACCAGTGATGTGAATGCGAGAATGAGTCTTACACCCCAGAGAGTGTAAATCATTTTACTTGAAACCTGCTGCTTAGGAAGATGAGAACAATGTTACATTCTCAAGGGGCTTTCACAATGACAGTGATTAAGTCTCTGTGCTGTTGTTTGCTGGTGCATGTTCATACACACTGTCAGTGTGAATGCCACATTACATAGAGCAGGGGTGTCCAAACCTGCTCCTGGAGGGACACTATACTGCAGAGTTTAGATCGAACCCTAATTAAACACACCTAAACTAGTGAATCAAGGTCTTCAGGGTCACTAGAAACGTCTAGGCAACTGTGCTTGGTCAGGTTGGACTCTGCAGGACGTTGCCCCTTCAGGGGCAGGATTGGACACCCACATTATGGAAATAGAATATTTATTTATTTATTTATTTGTTTGTTTGCTATATGAGGGTCACATTAAAAATATTATTTTTATTCTTTTATTCTTTTTATATATAACGTTCATGTTCTTTGTTACCAATGAGACAGTAGTGATAAAATATGAGATGTGATGTGTGAAAAAAAAAATTAAGGTAAATGTGAACAGGGTGTGCCATTATGTTTTGTGTGTTAAACTAATTTTGGAAAATTGTTAAAAAGGTGTGAAAATATTATCCAATTCTGTATATATATATATATATATATATATATATACAGTATCTCACAGAAGTGAGTACACCCAGTGATAACACCAAATTTAACACACCTGCTGCCCATTCACACCTGAGACCTTGTAACACTAATGAGTCACATGACACTGGGGAGAGAAAATGGCTAATTGGGCCTAATTTGGACATTTTCACTTAGGGGTGTGCTCACTTTTGTGGCCAGCGGTTTAGATATTAATGGCTGTGTGTTGAGTTATTTTGAGGGGACAGCAAATTTACACTGTTATACAAGCTGTACACTCACTACTTTACATTGTAGCAAAGTGTAATTTCTTCAGTGTTGTCACATGAAAATATATAATAAAATATTTACAAAAATGTGAGGGGTGTACTCACTTCTGTGAGATACTGTATATATATATATATATCAATGCATCAAATGCTAGCTATAAAATTAGACAAAGCAAGACAAAGACCATTTTATTCCAAATAAATAAATAGATAAAAATAAACCGTCTTTTCCACCATAGAACACAAAACATAACCTGAGATGTGGAAATGAAATGAAAAAAAAAAATGTAATGGACATTATTAGTGGATAATAAAATTGCACCTATACAAATAATGGAAGTGTAATTGTCTCCAATTATTTTAGTCTTACAACAGAACTTGTGAGACCCCAAGCTCTATGTTGCCGTCACAGTCCCTCGGTCTCTATCTATCATTGGTGTCCAGCAGACCCTTACACCTCTCACCTCCGCCTTAATCATGTCCCGTCGCACTCACGTCCCGAACTGCTGTCCCCGTGCATTATATTCCACAGCTAGCTGACTGGCGAATCTCCGATATCAATCTTACTCAGCAGATATCTGCGCGCAGTCCTCCGCGACGCTGGCCCACCTGAACCAGTGCTGAGACGTGACGAATGGATATGAAACAGAGGAGTGACCTTTCTCGTTCAGAGGGACACAGGGGCCACCTCCTCTCAGGAGTCCACATTTATTAACACACCGTCACACTCCCAGCCAGGGAAATGATCAGCGAGATTAATTCTTCTTTAATCCCTTTTTTTCTTCTACATGTCAAATGGATCTTTGGCTGTGATGGACTCGTAATTAAGAGGAGATGTTTCACACCGTCTCCTAATTTTCTTCTGTCTTTTCTTGTAAAGATGAAGTCGGTGGTTGAATTTTAAAGACTCATTCTTTTCTGTTTTCTCTCTTCTAGGTAAGAGCCGTCCTGTGCTGAATTGCCTGATGGTCAATGTATGTAGCCTTTTATATATGTATTTGCTCCATTGTGTGATAGTGAATGGGATGCTAGCAAGACAAGGTTCCTGGGTCCGTGTTTTTCTGGGCAGCATTGAATGGAGCTTCCAGTATTAACCAATCGAGCGTTTGAAAGCTAGCATGATTGTGTTCTCTGAACTTCTGGAGCAGATGGTGAACTCTTGAACTTTTGATCTATGAATAACTGGATTTACATAGTTTAGTGAGGTCAGTTCAAGTTCTGGCAAGCTGAAGAGATAACAAATAGACTCTATGCAAATCACATTGTTTTGAGTGATGAGTTTTTGCCAGTTGACATTATTCTCAATATAGATGAGCCTTCTTGCAAGGTCAACAAACAAAATAAAATATAATGGAACAACCGTTATTAAATATACTACTCAGTCTAAGCTGGGTATTTACCGAATGTGTTTTAAGTTTCTGAATTAGAATTATTTTTGATGTTTTTGTGGTTTACAGCCAGCACCAGCATTTTTGATCATATTCACCAATCTTACATGACCCCCAGAATATTTGGAGGTGTGAATGTAAACACTGAATTGAAAAAAGAAAGAACAGAGCGGCCTATTATGCCAATTATTATTATTATTAGTAGTATTATTATTATTATTATTATTATTATTATTTAATCCCACACTTAAATGTGGGTAAGTTCCATAAAGTTTTATTTAAAAAATATATATATTTTCCATCATTTACATCCTTGTTTGTCATGGTCCTGTAGACCAGCAGAAAAAAACTATTATTCAATCTATTAATTTCATAACCTGTCTATCATTCTCCTTAAACCAGCAGGAGTTTTCCAGTTCGGATCATGCTGACATACAAATCCTTAGCCCGACCCACTACAATAGAAACTGTTTTGTTCAAATGATAATTTTCTTAAAAAATAGAGTACACATTTTCTGTAATGGTGTCTAAAGTGAGCAGAGCCTGATTAAGCAGAAAGGGCTTTTAGGATAATAGCAGATGTAAGTGAAGTTGGTCATGTTTAGTTAAACCTAACATTAGACTAAATCAATACTGTATTCATGGGTTGCAGAGACAGGACACATTTCCTCACCAAGTTGAAATGGCCTAAAGGCATCATATATTTAAATGACTAAATGTTTGAGGCAAAAACAGGTCTTAAACTGGTTGCCTGAAGCGTAACTTTTTTGCCTGTTCTCTGAACTGTCACCTCATTGCCTACAGAGTGTGACTGTGTGTGTGTTTGTGTGTGTTTTGGGTTTTGTTGTGTTTTGTGTGTAAGCTACTCATTTGGGTCATTTCGGCATGTGTAAATAATGAAATTAGATGCTAGCCTCAGTTTTATATCACAAGTGTTCACTTACAATATTCCTCACAGCTTTGCTTAGCCATGAAATGCTCATTCTTCCAGGCCGAGTGCTTCAAACAGCACGCTTCAGACAGACAAATTAATAATAATAACTTATGTGTTTTATAGAATTTCTGACTGGATCAAAAGAGGATCCTTGCCTACACTGTGTAATGACTCAGAGGAGTCTAGTGCTGTAAAGGATCTCCAATAGCTTAATGCATTATTCACTAAGAAGGTAGTGCGCTCTAAATGTTCCCCGAAAAAAGGTTTTGAAGAAAGTTTTTTTTTTTTGACAGTGGCTTGTTTATGAGTTTTCTTTTCTGAACTAGCCTGGAAGAGTGAATAAACAATCCAACAATGCCTAAAAAAACTATTGATCAGATGACCTCATCTAAACCTAATTCATTTTTTCCCCTGAATAATATATTATTTGTTTCATTACTTAAGATAAACATCCCTAAAGCAAGAACATATTTACACTTGCAGTCCATTTACAATCTTCAGTGTCACATGATCCTTCAGAAATCATTCCACTATACTGATTTGACATTTAATAAACATGTATTATTATTATCAATGTTGACAACAGTTTTGGTGCATATATTTCTGGGGAAGTTCTGGGCAAACTAGATATGACAATTCACATTTCAATACACACATTGATTTTTAAATCACACATTTGAAACATTTTATTTGCATCTCATTGTTTTCCAGTATTTTTTAATGCAATTTTCCCAAAAGCATGCAGATGGAGACCTATGGTAGGCTACACTGTAGAAAATGATTTCCAAGTTGCAAATAATGCACAGATTATTGGAGTATGTTACAAAAAAATACTATTTCAGTTTTTCTACTTCAAAATGTCCTGTTTAATTCAGTGTAATACTTGCCATTTATTGTTTAATAATTATTGTCAAATTTAATAAGAATTTCGGAGTAAAAATTGTTTTTCGGTGGCGATATAGAGACATGGGTAGGTTATTTTTACTTGAGCCAATAAAACACCCTAGTGACCGCACAGCAGCAAACCTAATAAATAAATAAAAAACACTGATTTTCATGAATGGTAATAAATTGTAATAAAACCAAGTCATGCATTTAATTTTCCTTCATATTTCAGGCACTTAACACTGTCTTTGCGCTTAATCTGACAGGACTCAGTCGTCCGCTCTTCCTTAATTATTTGACGTCCTCTGCTAAATGATGACATTAGATCACTCTTTCTCTCCCCATGTCTGATGTGTCTGTCCTTCCCCCCTTGTGTTATCTATTCATTTATTCTTTCATTTATTTATTGCCAACACGAGAAGCATTTGTTTTGACAGATGCTTGCTCTGGGGCGACTGCCAAAGCGTAGACAGATTTTCTGGAGATCGGCACGACAACGCTCACTGAACGCAGCGGGCCAGGAAAAACACACTCCACGCAAGTCAGATTTGTTAACAATTATCTGTTCTCTGCCCTTTCACTGTTGCTCCTTCAGAACACAAGGATAATTTGATCCCCATGTGCCAAATTACGTCTGAAATATGGAGCGGTTAGAGGTGAGGCGTGAAGGGTGGCGAGAGGGTAAGGGTGAAGAGGTTTGTGTTGAGCGGGTAAAGTTACAGCCGGAAGGTACCTCGCTCTACTCTTCCACCTGACCTCCACCCTCCGGGCCGCTCTTTTGAGGATTTTTGCTTGTTAATTATGCTGAATTATTCTTAACCTACCTGCCCTTATTTATGGATGTTGGTGTACAGAAAACAGCCTTGTAGCGATTGGAGTTATCGTGGGATAGTCACCTTCTGTCCTTATTTACATTATGATATTTCCCATTACTGTTTAATTATCTAAAGCGTGTAACACTTCAACACTGATGAAAAAAATAATCCAGAATATGTAGTTTACTGTCATAAAACACTTTACGACACGTAAAACAAGTTTGTCATATTTATTTTATATTGTTTATATTTAATAAGAATAAATAAATGTATTTATTTAATATTTATTGAACATAAATATTTTAGTAAGCACATACATAGTACTAGTAACTTATTTTATTTTTTTATTAAAAAAATTAATATAGTAATTAGGCATGAAAAGAAAGAAAAGAAAGGTGGCAATGGGATCAAGGAATATTGTAGGTCAAATCTGAACCAGCTTATTAGCGTAAAATAAATCTATTAAAACATTTTTGTTAACTGAAATAAAGCTGAACTAAATGTAAATATTAGATAAAAATAAATAAATAAATGTTACTTTGGCAACTGACTGAAATAAGTTTAAGTTAAGGCACTACAATTACTAACTGGAAATAAATAAAAATCTAAGCTGAACTAAATGGAAAACCTAAAACTGAAAAAAAAGAGAGAAAAGAAACCTAAGTAGTAATAAAAAGAAAAATGAAAACTGAAATAAAAATCAAATAAAAACAAATTCAAAATTGCATTATTTATTTATTTTTTATATTTATTAATAGAATATATGAGCAACACAGTTCAGTAAACATGTACAGTAAACACTAGGCCATAGCTACTGTCTGTTATTTATTTTTTTATTTTTTTTACGATACCATTTTGCAATTCAGATTCAAACTTTTATGAGCCACATGACATCCTCAGCAATGTGTTGCATGTGTGCCAAGCAATATGACAAGGCTTTAGGTTGAACTTGACTTGAAAAATGTAGCAGGGTATGCTGGTTTAAGACTCACTCTAGCCCTAATGAATCCTTTTCTTCTCTAAAATAAAGTGGAGTTAGTCTGAACAGAGCTTCTCGTCCCTGTTTTGAACCTCTGTGTGAATGCTTTATGACTGTGTGGCATATTAATGCAGTGTGTGTACGCTTATCAGAGTCCAGCACACACACATAGACTCAAAGCAGGTTAATGGGGAGCCGTGAGATAGCAAAAGTCATGCACTTCAACACAACTACTTTCTGCTTCACCTGCTCTTCACCCTCAAATTCCACTTCATATCTGTCTGTCTTCTGCTTTCACTCCATCTCTCCTTTCAACCTCCTGTTGAAAACAGTGACAAAGTAATGTGAGTTCACCTAAAGGCACGATGACCTCCAACATCTGTGTGAATGTTTTGTGTGAGTTTGGTTGTTTATCTTGAGGCAAACACGGAAGCCCTCATGCTGCTGTGGCTTGCTGGGGAGCAGCATGTTTTCTGCTTGTAAACACACCAATCTTTTGGAGAACCCCTCTGTCTGGAGGCCTAGCCAAATGCATCGAATTGCCCCTCTTTCCCACTGCCAGGGCCAGACAGAACACAGTGAGAGGTGCTTTGTTTTTTAGATGTGTTTGTGTGATTTATTAACCCTCATTTTCTGTTTGGGGTCTGAGATCCATTTAATAGCTTGAAAAATGTACTGTATTAAGCATTCGTGTTGATATTCCATGTATTTACTTATTTACTGTATTTAAAAGAAAATAGAGAATTGATTATACATAAATTTTTGAAGCAATTAAACTCATCACTTAAAATCACAGATTTTACATAGGCTAACATGCTAAATAAATTCTACACCAATTCTAAATAAAATTGATTTGTTTGTTTAGGGTTATTTATATCTTTAATTATTTATGTATTTTTAATTATATAATGAATGAATGAATGAATGAATGAATGAATGAATGAATGAATGAATGAATGAATGAATGAATGAATGAATGAATGAATGAATGAATGAATGAATGAATGAATGAATGAATGAATGAATGAATGAATGAATCAATCAATCAATCAATCAATCAATCAATCAATCAATTAAATATATTAGTTAACACATGCATACTACTAATAATGTATTTATTTGTAATAATATTAATTAAAATAATATTAATTGTAATAATAATAATAATTTAGATTATTATTATTATTATTATTATACTTCATTCCATTTCTAAAACAGCTTGTCCACTTCAGCTGTTCTTCCTGAAAAATGTAGCATATGTTTAGGGTTTCAGAGATCACCGATATAAAACTAGTTGATAGTAATGCTTTTTATTGCTGTTTTATTGCTATTTATTGCTATCTATTTATTTGTTTGTTTGGTTGGTTGATTATTTATAGAATGAATAAACAATGTATAGAATGTATAAGCCAAATATTTTTAGTAAACGAATACATAATGCTAATAATGTTATAAATAACATAAATAAGTTACTACTATTAATTATTATTATTATTATTGTTGTTGTTGTTGTTGTTATGTGTTTTTCTACAATGTAATGTGAAAACATTACTTTTGGTCAAATAGATAAATAAAATAAAATAAAATAATAATAACAATAAAAAAATAAAATCCACCTTTTAAGTTTTGCTCTGGTTCAGATGTGTTTCTAAATAAATACATAAATAAAATATTACTTATAAAATTATAAAATAAATAAAAGTACCTCATCTGACTGAAAAGCTTGAAAACAGCATGCCTGTTCTCACAGATGTTTGTAGTCTCGCAATAAGTGACATCTTCACAAATAGACACGCTAATACAAACAACGCTTGCAGACACAGTCCTGCATGACTCTCGCTTACACACACTCGCTTACACACACGCACACATCTGTGTTTATTCAACAGAGTTTCTACAGTCATCGCTAAAGATAGCGGCGTGCAGAAATACGCCAAATCCGTCCCTGAGAAATTCTTCACAGAACAGCTGATTATGGTTGACATAATAGTGTAATTGCTTTAATGGGATTTTAATATAGTAATTTCTAACTTAAGCTCACAAAAAAAAAATAATAATAATCTGTCCTTGTGCCTTTTGGTTGAGCATCAGTGAACAACATTGGAAGTGTGACATGATGTTGTTTTGACACGTTGCATCCAATGACAGTAATTTCTTCCTCTCTGCCTCCATCATCTCTCTCTCCCACCTTGATAGATAAGCATCATGCTGGGCTCTCGCTAGGACAAGTGGCTAATTACCAGCTAAAAATACCACCTCCTTAGTAATAATTACCGTACATCTTTGGATAATGATTCATATTTCAAGTGTTGTGATGAGTGGGTATGTTCAGTAATGTGACGAGACATGCCATCAAGCAGCTCTGCCGTGACCTTGAGGCTTCTTCAAATATTGAGAAAGGACAGGGAGATGGAGGAAGGCGCAGGGGAGGGAAGATGGGACGAATGTGGCAGCTACACGCCAGGCACGATTTCCAGGAGACTGCACAACTGTCTAAGCTGATAGTAGAAGGAAGGACAAAAATGTGCTGTTAAAATTAAAGCTGCATTTTCATGATACAAAATGAACAAATGTGAGTTCAAACTGCCTTTGCCATTTAAATAAATGCAGCTGGCTGGTACCTTTGTAATAGAAATAGAAATCTAAGAATGATAGTCTGTATATTCTCACAGAAAAAAAAAGAAAAAGAAAAAAGCTGTCACTGGCTAGAATGTACACCTTATTAACCCTAAATGGTATTAGTATTAGTATCTTTTGAAAGGGTACTGCTTGATTTTTGAACATTTTTTTTCTTCTAAAACTGTATGTGAGAAAGTGAAATGAACCAGTCTGTTATATAAAACATCAGTGACTGTCACAACTCCTAAACTGTTTTCTCAAAAACTCCATTAGCCATTCAAAATGAGAATTTTTTGTGTATATACACTACAGGTCAAAAGGTTTTTATTTTTACTTTTTTAAAGTTCATTTATTTGATCAAATATACAGTAAAAATAGCTATATTGTGAAATATTGTTAAAATTTAAAATAACTGATTTATATATTTCTATATTATTTAAAACTAATTTATTTCTGTGATAGCAAAGCGGAATTTTCAGCAGCCATTACTCCAGTCTTCAGTGTCACATGATCCTTCAGAAATCATTCTAATATGCTGATTTGTCATTCTAGTCAGGAGATGGATACAAAAAAAATAAAAAAATAAATCAAAGGCTTTATCAATGCCTAGAAGCACAGTGAAGAGGCCTACAGCAACTCTGAAGCAGTTGCAGGAATTGATGACAAAAAGTGGTCATTGTGTGCATGTGACAACAATATCACAGATTCTCCACAAATGTAGTTTGTATGGGAGGGTTGCAAGAATGGCCTTGTCAGAGCCCAGACTTAAAGGGGTCATATGATGCTGCTAAAAAGAACATTATTTTGTGTATTTGGTGTAATGAAATGTGTTTATGCGGTTTAAAGTTAAAAAAACACATTATTTTCCACATACTGTACATTATTGTTTCTCCTGTATGCCCCGCCTTCTGAAACGCGTCGATTTTTACAAAACTAATCGGTCTGAAAAGCGAGGTGTGCTCTGATTAGCCAGCTATCCAGTGCGTTGTGATTGGAAAGGAAAAAATGAAATTGCATCATATGACCCCTTTAAACCCCACTGACAATCTGTGGAATGACTTGAAGACTGCAGTCCACAAATGCTCGCCATCAAATTTAACTGAACTTGAGCAGTTCTGCAAAGAAGAGTGGGCAAATATTGCAAAGTCTAGATGTGCAAAGTTAGTAGAGACAGAGACATAACCAAACAGACTAAAGGCTGTAATTAAAGCAAAAAGTGGCTCAACAAAATACTGACACAAGGGGGTGATCCCTTTTCCAACTCAGTGATTTTTTTTCCTGACATGTTGGTGTTATATCTTTCACTTGGATGCTATTTTCTATACCCACTGTATAATGTAATATAATTTAACAAATATAAATCATGCAGAATAGAAAAGAAAGGCTTTTGCTGGATTGCATATAATTTGTGAAAATAATTATATCTAATAATATTTAATTATTGTATATTAAGTATCTAATTTTATTTCATGGGGGCTTGTGTCACCGTGGGGACCTAAATTGAGGTCCCCATGGGTACAACAGCTTATAAATCACACAGCACACAGTTTCTGTGAGGGGTAGGTTTAGGTGTAGGTTTGGTGTAGGGCGATTGAAAATACAGTTACAGTATAAAAACCATTACACCTATGGGGAGTCCCTACAAGAATAGTGCACCAGACGTGTGTGTGTGTGTGTGTGTGTGTGTGTGTATGCACTTATCCGTAGTAAAAATAGACAAACTAACACAAAAAATGTCAACATGCCCGTCTTTGTGAGTATCCTTGCAAACATCGTTGGTCATGTTCATGATCATGTCATCAGCACACTGTAAAAAATACGTGTAATTTTAACTGTAAAACTTTGTAAAAACGCTACGGAAAAAAACTGTTAATAGGTTAACAGTAAGTTCCCGTACTATATACAGGGAAAAACTGTAAAATATCTAACCAGACATTTCATGTAATTTTACAGTAAAATGCTGTTAATTTTACAGTTTTTAGAAGTAAAAATAACAAATCAATGTATAATTTACAGTCAAAAACTGTAAACTGATACATATCACCCTGCAGCCCAAGACTGGTTACCCACTGAAGTTAAGCAGGGTTGAGCCTTGTCAGTATCTGGATGGGAGACCTCCTGGGAAAACTAGGTTGCTGCCGGAAGAGGTGTTAGTGAGGCCAGCAGGGGGTGCTCACCCTGTGGTCTGTGTGGGTCCTAAACCCCCATATCCTGGCCAAATTCGCCCATTGGCCTCTGACTATCGTGGCCTCCGAACCATCCCCATATCTGCTGATTGGCTTCATCATTCTGTCCCCTCTCCACCAATAAGCTGGTGTGTGGTGGGAGTTCTGGTGCAATATGGCTGCCGTCGCATCATCCAGGTGGATGCTGCACACTGGTGGTGGTTGAGGAGATCCCCCCCTTCTATGTAAAGCGCTTTGAGTGCCCAGAAAAGCGCTATATAAATGTAAGGAATTATTATTATTATTAATTATGTCTTAAGTGACCGTAAACAGTCAAGAAAGACAACGAATGTTTAACAGTATCAGTGCACTGGATCTGTGAATTATGTCTTAAAGGAACAGCAGTCTATTCCTGCTCTCTGTGTTTTTAATGTTAAACAACAAAAGACAAGGAAATCACTCACTTCTCTTGATTGAGTAGCTTTTGTAACTTCATCAAGTATTGGTCTTTAATAATCCAGTGAATTGAATACTTCACAAATGAATCTTATTTATGTTTATTTTTGACTTTTATTTAGAACTTAATGGATGCAAAAAAACCTGTAATATAAAATTAATGATACAAAAATACAAATACAAAATTTTCACTTTATATTAACATAGCAATTTATCATTGTACACGGTATATGCACAGTATCCCACTGTAAAAAAAAAGAGTTTTCGAAGTTGTAAATAAAGATTATTAAAGTACATTTTACAATATATTATTTCAGTCTTTCAAAATATCACATTTAATTCAATATGTTACTATTTCTTTGTAATTAACTGTGAAATTTACTAGCAGTCTCTAAGTGAAAATTGTTTCTACACTTTTTTTTTTTCAGTGTATAGCCCGATCTCACAGTTGACACATTTCTACCATCATACCATTTGCCTTAAGCTCAGACTTGTAAAAGCAAATTGAAGGGAACAAAAGCAGACAGTGAGGATGGGTTACAGTCAGTGGCGTTTCTGTCAAAGCTGAGATAAAATCAGCATATTGTTTGACTGCGAGGCATGTAAAGCCTCTTCCTAGATTAATGAGGCCCTCATGTGTCACTCTTCCAACTCTTACACCTCCATTCAGGAATGATGATGGGGGAAAAAACAATGTTTTGTTTGTTGCACTTACCTGATGGAAAGTAAAATTACAAATGAGATATTTTTAATATCTCAGTTGTTACAGCAATGAGATGAAATGGAGACCTTCCATCAATGTTGAGTGAGTATAATATGCACATTTTTTTCAAAATACATTGCTATTTGTAAATTATATATTTTGCATTGCAAATCTGTAACAAATCTATGAAACATTTATTTGGATTTATTTTTATTTTATTTTTTATTATTATTTTTTATATTTTAATATTATGTATTTTATTTGTTTTCATTATTTGTGACCCTGAACCACAAAAGCAGTCATAAGTAGCACAGGTATATTTGTAGCAATAGCCAACAATACATTGTATGGGTCAAAATTATGTACATACAAATAACCATATATGTATGACACAAGATAGTTATAGAAGTTCACAGAACTGACTCTGAAACTGACTTCACTGTAGAAACTGTTTCATCTGAGCATGTGGCACTTTTAAGCATTATCGCATCGCATATCGCATATCGCATTATTTAATGAGTTATCGCATATCGCATTTTCTTCAATATCGTACAGCCCTAATACATTGTGTGGGTCGAAATTATTGATTTTTCTTTAATGCCAAAAATCATTAGGATATTAAGTAAAGATCATGTTCCATGAAGATATTTTGTAAATTTCCTACCGTAAATATATCAAAACTTAATTTTTGATTAGTAATATGCATTGCTAAGTACAACATTTGGACAACTTTAATTTATACAGTGAAATGTGCACTGTTATTTTACATTTGTTTACTTAAAAAAAAAATATATATATATATGTGCCTGAAAATTACTGTTAAACACCTGAAACACCTGAAAACAAAACACTGTTTATTTTATTTGTATCTTTGCTCTATTGTATTTATTTGTGCTGTTGCATTTAGTTTGATTATTTGTTATTTTCTTTCTTTCTTTCTTTTTTTGACCATAGTCCTTTTTTCCCTGAATAGACCATAAAACCATTAACCGAACCGTGAGCAATCTGAACCATTAAACCCCTAATTATTATATAACTAATATGAGTATAATTGAATCACTTTTTTGGGAATTTTCATTTTCTACAATTTGGACATTATTTTGTCAGTATTAAAACTAAAAGTTAAAATTTCATACATTATCAGCCATGCCGAAACCGATTGTTAGAGATTGTTAGAGGGGGAAAAAAAAAACATTTTCCATATATATTGACTTTTGCACCATAATTGAGTGTGCTTTTAATGTTTAAGTGGTTTAGTTGGAGTGTAAACAGTATATGAAGACAAAAGTATAAATGAGTTTTTTGTGAAGCTGTTCCTCTCTCAGAATGCTGCCCTCTCCTCCTCCGCTGAGCCGCTGCGTTGGTTGCAGGCCCAGAGAGGGAGTGGGCGGCCAAATGAGACATTGCGGCTAGTGCAGAGGAAGTGCATGCTGATTTCACTTCTCATTTCACTTGTGATCTACAAAAGGTTCCTTATTGCTTACTTATAATTACCTGTCTCTCTGTATGCCTATATCTATGTGTGTGTGCAGATGGGCTAGCCGTAGTGAAGGTAGGCTGAGCTGTCATGCCCAGGCAGACACCTACATGAAAGTGAAGAGCTCTCAGAAGTGAAATCAGAACAGATGGTGTTTCAGAGAGCCTCTGCACCTTATTGTGTAAAACTAGCCTCAGGAACTTGTGCTTTGTGCAATGCATATGTTATATATAAATGTATTAGCATCTATATTATATATGTTTTTTGCTTTTCAACTTGAGTGCCTTAAAATTCACTTTTATTATGAGTTCATTGATTATTTCTCACCATAATATCAAAAGATTTTTGTCTTTATTTTGCTTATTTTTTTAAGCCTTGTAATATTGCAGCAAACCACTTAACACAATTATATATTTATATATTTGATTACTAAGCTGACATTATATTATGTCCAGTGTATTAGATAATGTATTATATATTATATTACTAACGCTGAGAAAAAAAGGTCAGGTTGTGTGTAACAGGTTAAATGCATCTTGCAAGCTGTTTGCATTTAGATTCTTAGTTCTAACCTTAATTAAGTAGAAAGAAGATGGTATAGAACTAGATTTTTTTCGTTTTCTGAAGAAATGTATGTGGTCTTTGTCAGTACAAAACTTGCCACCAGAATGCCAAGGCAGTGCTATGTGGTTGCTACGGTGTTTTGGATGTTTTATAGAATGTTTTTGCCAGTTTCTTGGTGGTTTGTGGTTTAGCTGTTAGAACATTAGGAAGCTGACTCATTTTTGTAATTTTGCATTTTAAAGGAGATGGATTCAGAGGCACAACTTTTTTGGAGAGGGTTTTAGCATCCTGACAGCATGTTTTGGTGTTAGACTGTCAGCATGGTGAACTTTAAAATGCATCCCATCTAAAGCACAGCCTGCTTGTGTAACACATCTACTGGCTTCAGCAATACATTTCAAGAGAATTTCTGTCAGAAAGAATCATCTGCTGCAAAATATGCCCTTTTTGTTTTGTGAAATAAAATGTAGGTTATTTATTTTTTTGTAATATTTAATTTATTAGAAGTTATTATTATTTTGTTTTAATATTTAATTTGTTTTAATAGTTATTTATTTTTATTGGAAATATTTATTTATTTTAAAAGCTCTTTATTTTAACATTTGATTGTAATTCATTTTGAGTTATTTTTTATTTGTTGTTTATTTTATTTCTTTATTTTATTATTGTATTTATTTTAATCATTATTTTTATTACGATATGTATGTATGTATTTAATTATTTTTGTATTCATTTTTAATAAGTATTTTGAATTTGAGGTCTTTACATTCTTGCATTCTGTCTCCATTATTATTTTAAATGCTATATGTAAATGTTTATGTCTATATACACTTTTGTTTGGACATTTTTTATCATGGTGAACTTTTATTTATTTATTATTACCTTTGATACTCTTCACTTTAAAGTGAACTTTGTGCAGCTCGATCCACAGATTGTTACTTTCCGTTTGTTTTGCTGCATAGTTTTCTTTCCTTAAAAGTTTGTTTGTGCATGAGAGGCTGTAATTAATGAGGGTGAAGATATTTGACAGCTGATATTATGTGGAACGCCAAGCCTTCGGGGTATAGCTCCCTGAAATTTGTACTTGTCATTTTCAATGTGACATAGACCACAGCAGGAAACACTCATTTTCATCTGATTATACCCCTGCTGTTTATTACTGTCTATAAACAATGCTCCATATTAAGGCGTGATGACAGCTTTTAATTTCTGCCGGAGAGGCTCCACCCCTTTTGAGAGCCTGTGTCATATCCCGTCAGAGACTGACGTCTAGTGGGAGTCACTGAGCTTTGGTTGCTCTGTCACAGTAAGGTTATGTTTATGTCACACAGTAATGTAGAGCTGCAATTTGAAATGGTGTCAAGGAACTGTGGCTCAGAAACAGCATTATGTGTGTGAGAAATGCATGTAATGCAGTTACGATTACTAGTGACAGACAGGAAAAAAAAAAAAAAGATCAAGCGGTAGTGAGGAATTGGATCTGCGAGGTGTTCTGGGGGGGCCATGTGATTCCCTGCCGTAATTTGTCTTGATTGACAGCTCCGTGGCATGTCGTAATAGGAAATTGATGATGCTCGCTTGCAGATGCCGTTGGCTGGTAATTGATTGAGATATTCTTGTGTGTGCAGGATGACATCTGTTCCAATGAACGGTGACGTCTTTAATCGAGGAGGGTTTGGATCTGCGAGGTGTTCTGGGTGGGCCATGTGATTCCCTGCCGTAATTTGTCTTGATTGACAGCTCCGTGGCATGTCGTAATAGGAAATTGATGATGCTCGCTTGCAGATGCCGTTGGCTGGTAATTGATTGAGATATTCTTGTGTGTGCAGGATGACATCTGTTCCAATGAACGGTGACGTCTTTAATCGAGGAGGGTGTTTACTTTTGAGTGGGGATCCCTGTACTGTTTTCCTTTTGAGACTCGCAGATGCATTTGTATGCGACTAATTGGTTGTAAATCTACAGGGTTGGAGAGGAGAGTCCCTCACTACAGATGTGTTTAGTCAGGTAATCATCATTAGACACATGGGCGGCACTTCCTGCAGCTTTGTACATGTGTGGGATTTCACCACTCTACAAATGAACTAGATTTTCTGAAGAAATGCAACTCTATGATGCTTGACTGGTTGCCAGGGTGTTGCTAAGGTACTTGGCTATATGGTTGAGAAGGTGTTGTAGGTGCCTGGGTGTTGCTACAGTACGTGGTTGCTATTTTATTTTATTTTTAACCAGTTTTAGTGCATTGATACACAGTTCGGTAAAGTGTGATAGTGGTTGCCAGGGTGTTGATCTGTAGTTGTGAAGGTGTTCAAAGTGGCTTTTAGTGTGTTTCTATGTGGTTTCTAAGTCATTGGTAAAGTTATCTGGTGTTTTTAGTGTGTTGCTACAGTGAGTTGATAAGGTGTTTAGGTGGTTACCAGGGTGTTGCTACAGTATGTAGTTGCTGTGTGGTTGGTAAGGTGTGTGAATGGTTGCCAGGGCGTTGCATTGTGGTTGTTAAGGTACTTTGCTAAACATTTGGTAAGGTGTTTTCGGGGGTTGCCAGGGAGTTGCTATGTGGTTACTAAAGCTCAATATGGTGCTGTGTGGATGCTAAAAAGTTACTGTGTGGTTAAAGTTATGTTAAGTAGTGTTTTTAGTGTGTAGCTACATTCGATTGCTAAGGTGTGTGGGTGGTTGCCAAGGTTATTCTACAATATGTTGCTATAGTGTAGTGGGTGGTTTCCAGGGAGTTGATATGTGGTTGCTAAGATGTTGCTGTGTGTTTAAAGTTATGTTAAGGAGTGTTTTTAGTGTATTGCTACATTCAGTTATAGGTGTGTGGACGGTTGCTAGAGTCTTGCATTGTGATTGCTAAGCTTCAAACTGTTTTCTAGTGTTGTTTGCAAAGGTGCTGCTGAGTGGTTGCTAAGGATATCTGAGTGTTTTTAGCATGTTGCTACAGTCAGTTGATGAGGTGTGTGGGTGGTTGCCAGGGTGTTTCTGTGTGTTCACTAAGGGTTTTGAGTGGTTTTAGCAGATTGCTACATTTGGTTGCTAAAGTGTTGTGGGTGGGTGTTGCTATGTGATTGCTAAGGTGATCAAAATGTTTTTTTGAGTGTCCCTGTATGGTTGAGTGGTTTAAGCAGGTTGCTATGTGGTTGCTGTAGCACTGGGTGTGGTTGCCAGATTGTTTCTATGTGGTTGCTAATATGAGTGCTTTTAATGCATTTTCATACATTTTCTAATAGGGCTGCACGATATATCGAAATTATCGAAATATCGCAAATGTAAATATCGCAATATGCATATCGCAAGGGCATGCGATATCTGAATCATTTTAATAATAGGCTACTTAAATCAAAACATTGCAAAAGGTCAAAGATTTAGTTCGACGCATATAGCAGAGAATTGCTTGACGTTAAAAAGAGTTAAGTGCAATAAGTTGCAGAAAACAACTCTTTGCCGTCTCGTCTTGCTGACAGACTCACACCTGA
This sequence comes from Sinocyclocheilus rhinocerous, assembly GCF_001515625.1. Taxonomy (NCBI): domain Eukaryota; kingdom Metazoa; phylum Chordata; class Actinopteri; order Cypriniformes; family Cyprinidae; genus Sinocyclocheilus; species Sinocyclocheilus rhinocerous. The sequence continues at coordinate 363,189 of NW_015647049.1, forward strand.
AGCGCGTGCACCAGCCGCATCTCACACAGCGTATCTTCCGTTCTGCCGCACACGTGCAAAGCGCGCGCACACACAGAGAGACGGCATATCGAATATCGCATTTTTTAACAAGGTATCGCATATCGCATTTTTCTTCAATATCGCACAGCCCTATTTTCTAAGGCATTTTGTTGCTAGGGCAGTGGTGGGATGTTGTTAGGTGGTTTTCAAATCCCTAATTCTCTCCTTCAACATAAATTTGTTGGTTTTATTCGCAATTGTAACATCAAAAATCATTTTGTTGTTTTACAACCTGCCCAAATGCTGCAGGGTAACACTCTTCTACTAATTTCTCTCAGCCAGCAAAGCATTTGGTTGTTCTCCATGAGGTCCTGTTGAGATGAAGCGTGTGGTGTAAATTCAGAATGCAGGCAGGACAGCGAGGTCTTTGTGGGATTAGGGCGCTCTGGGGCGTTCTGTCCTGGGGGTCTGTTCTGGTCTTTGATGTGAATCAGGACCCAGGTTCATCACCCAAGAGCTGCACAGCAGGATAGCAGTCCACAGAAATAGACTGAGACAAGAGCAGACCAGCACAGCAGTAAGTCATTCTCTAAATCATCTGAAGCATTGTTAGGATTTAATTTCATTCATAATATTATTTTCTGTTTGTGCTGTTTGCTAAGGCAACCGAACACAATCTCATTTGACTTCAAATAGCCGCCTAGCAATGCCTCAACAGAGGGAGACCAGCAGCCTTCTGGTTTAAGCACTACATGGTATCACTCTGTGACAAGATTCTTGCAAAACTTTCAGCTCTGATGAGTCAGGCCGTTATGATTTAGAGAAGCTCCATTTGAAACATGGTGGGAAGTGTGACTGCTGTCTCAGAGATCCTCCACTGCAGGTGTCTGGCCTCACTCCCTATTGCGTGTAATGTGTTTAGAGCAGTCTGGAGATGGATGGGCAGCTGTTCTGTGATAAACCAGGTATGACCCGCTCAACACCTTTGAATGAGCCTGAACGTAATGTTCCTTGAGACTGTCGATCCAAAGATGTCAATTTCATGTAATGGTGTTACTTCAGCTATATGCACTTTTATCTCAAAATCTTTACCATGCCTTTATCAATTATTTTTGGTATATGTGGTGTAATATACAAATCTCATTTCTAATAATCATATATTCTTTGTCTTGCAATGACTATATCATAGGTAGCATTACCCATAACCCCAATCTCCTCTCCCCCTTTTTTTTTTTTTTTTGGATTGTGCGAAATTACAGTTAAAAATTAAATAATTTAATAATAATAATATTAATAATAATAATAAAGCATTTATTATTATTGTTGTTGTTGTTGACCCTTGTGCCAGACTCAAAATCTCAAAAAACATTTATTATTCATTTGTATACAACTGATGATATAAACAGAGTGAAATAAATATTTATTTTGATTTTTCTTCTGCATGTTATGTTTCATGTTTCATCTCAAGCTCTTCTCTGACACTGTTGTCATCCTGGTAAACAAGTACACTTTTTAGAGAGAGAAAAGGAGGTGTTGTGGCAGAAAAGACACTACAATTGCCATAATTATTTTTAAAAAAATCATGCAGTTTACAAATATTGAAATAGTGTATATCACTTGTAATAAATCTCGTGTGATATATATTTTTTTTAATTCTGCCAAACTACGCAGAAAGGATGAACTTATAATTTAACTGTGTATTCAGGATACATAACATGCTAGCTATGAATTAGCCTTAAAAAGATGAAGTCTGCCATTTTATATATAAAAAAAAAGTTTAAAATGTAAACCACACAATTTCAAGCACAGAATGATACAAATGCATAATTTATGATGTGGCGGAATTGCCATTTGTTCATAACATTAGCTGTTGAACAAACTAGCGTGAATGTGAAAATGTGTTTTAGAAGACTTTCATTTGAAAGTTTACAGGATCAAACATGCCTTTACACTGTAAAATAACGATTTTTCGAAGTTGTAAATAACAATTATTCAAGTATGTTGTACATGAAAATACAATATCAGTCTTTCTACTTCAATGTCATTTTTAATGCAGCTTGTTACATGCAGTTTCTTTGTAATGATTTGTGAAATGCATTAGCAATTTCTGAGTGAAAACGGTTCCTACACCAAATTTTTATCAGTGTAGCTGAAGAAACACCTATAAATATATATACAGCCAAGAAACTTTTTCTGTCATCTAAGATGGTGCTGTAATGCCGCAGCTAATATTGCGCTTTATTATTGCTATCTATATGAGATGAGTCTTGACCAAACATCCTTCGTAATGGCCGCCCAGATCAGCGTTAGTATAAATGAAGCCTCTCTCTCAGCGGGAGCAGCCGCTGCTATGTCAAAGCTTGTTAAAAAGCATGTCAGAGAGACAGAGGTGTAGAACCATTACAGAGACGCGCTCTAATTATAGACTCTGTTCTCAGCATATGATATAATAGCGTTATGTCTGATTAGAGAAACTGTCAGAGGCATCGCTCAGCACGACCCATTTTATCAGAACAGCAAAACGGCCACACACTTGCCCTGCCGCTCTCGCTCTCTCATTGGCACTGTGCATTTTTGTGAGGAGAGATGCCAAATAATTTATATAATGATGCATTTTGTTCAGACGAAAACAGACGACGACCTCAAATGCTTTCGTAAACTGTGTTCTCGTTCACAGCTAGTGACAGCCTGTCTTCCCACCCTGTCATTCCTAATGCAAGTTATCTGTCTCTCAAATATATTCCAAAGCCTGTTTAAGGTGACATTTGTCAGAATTTAGTATGCATTGATGTCTGTAATGTAATGCTTTATGAAAACATGCTCTTACGTAAAATCCAGAGGTGCTCTTTTTTTCGCCTGCCATGTGAAAAGGAGCGACCACGCTTTCCGTTTTCCGGGTTTGATTAGCACCTTGAACGCATGCGCTGCGATATTCCGTTGGCAGGATCAGAAATTATGAAAGAAATGAGATTCCATTTGCTGGATAATTGAAACTGCCGAATTTGATTGATGTCTATGGGCGGTGAAAGTGGAGGAGCGGAATATGCATTGCCGAGTAGTCAAAGAAAAAAAAGAAAAAAAAGTACAACATTGCGTGACCTCCATGAGTTTGCGTGCATTAAAAATTAATAACGTTCAGCTAATTGAACCAGCCTGGCACATCGACCAAATATTCCCAAGCAGTAATGCCTGCAGATCAGAGAGGTTTTATTGTATAAATGTCAGTAAACAAATAGAAATCACATCAGATATTTCATCAGATTTTTTACATCATTGCTGGTTCAAAGACTCTAATGGTGAACTCTCACCGTGTTAATCTCCATCTGTTGGGAGTTGCGTTAATTATGACCAATGTTTGTGCTATACATCTCTTCTGTAAATGTCAATGCCCTGAGCTGGTTTGTGAAGGCTGACTGTGTGTATGTCACAGAAACACCTGCCTCACCAGCCGAATCAGCCTCCTACACCCGCTCACAATCACCTGATTACTGATCATGGACACCTGCACTCACTTACCACACCAGTCAAATACACACTCACCTCAGTCACTCGTCGGCTGGTCTCAAGGTTACAAGCTTCTCTGAATGGGTTCCTTGCCTCCCGATCTGCCTGTCAAGCCTCGGATTCCTCAGTTCTCGGCCGGAGGACCAAAGTGCCGACCCCAGATAAGACTGTGTTCTATGCTTCCATTAATTCCTACGTTTGACTCTTTTCTGTTGGAAGCTACTCCTAAGTTCCTTTTAATAAACCCTCTGACTTACGTTAACCTGTCTGTTTGCCTCTTTGTCCCGGGTGTGACAGTGTACATAAAGCAATTAAGCCATTCAGTAAGTAAATATTTGCAATGTGAATGATTATTTTTGTTATTATGGTGTTTATCCACTGGGGCTGATAGGTCACTGATGTATTAGTGTCCATGATAAAGGAAAAAGTTGGAAACATAAATGCCAGATTCATAGAAATGTGTGTTCAAGTTGGCATCATATGGTCCAAAAAAATAATTATGATGTAACTATCAACTAAAAAGTAATTATTAAACTGAAATATTATTTAATAAATAATTTTTTTTGAATACATGTGAATGTATACAAATTAATCATTTTAAATTATTCAAGGTTTGTGTCATATTACTTTTTCTTATATTAATAAGCAAGTTTGCTAAAATATTTTCAAAGAATTGTCCATTTAATTATTTTTTTTAATAAATGTGTTTTGTATTATACTATTAATTATTTTTTGTATAAATTAATAGGACAAAAAATAATTATAATTGACCCTGATGCTGAACCTTTGGTCCAGAGTAATGAGTAATGATGAGCTTCCTAGACTTTTACTCTTCTGCAAGCTGCCAGTTAAAAAAAAAAAATTAATGTAGGGCAACTATCAGGTAGAAAGTAATATATTACATTTAATATTAATTTAATTTAATTATTTATTTGTTTATTTATTTTAAATAATATTAAACAATGTTGCTAAACAATTTGTTAAGAATTGTCCATTTATTTTGTTTATTTTATTTATGAATATTATTTTTAATTAAATTAATAGGGGAAAGAAAGTCATTGACCCTGATGCTGAGTATTATAAGTAATGAGCTTCCTAGTCTTTTACTCTTCTGCACCTGAGCTTGTTTCACTTTAAGTGCTGTGTTTTTAAAGTGCTTCCATCAGCAAGAAGCTAAACTACGCCTCTGCCAGTAAACAACAGCACCAAATGGTTCCTCAGTCTGAAACAGGTAATAACACCATTAGCGGTGACCTCCTGCTCTGCGGGGTTGAGATTTATAGCACTCGGGAGCCCGATTTTACCTTGCAGACCCCAGTGCTAGAAAACATCACAGAAACCCCTGGGAATTCTGGGCCAGAATGATGCTCAGAGGTGCTCATAGAGGGAAATCTTCAATGTGCGACCAGATTGTCATGCTAGTACCCTGCTCTCTTCATCTCCGTCTTATGGTGAAGAGGCTCGTGGCGTTTCCTTCAGGAGTGCTTAGAGCCAGACATGGCCTCTAAAAATCTCAGTGGTCCATGGAGGATGCTCAGATCTGGGGAGAGGGAGTCAGGATATCTGGATGCTGTGGTTACTACACTCAGCTGTCCCTGGTGGTTTGGCAGTGCACTCGATTCACTGCTATAGTAGAGATGTTCTCTCGCTGTGTGTTCCTACCCCCAGAGGGGTTGAGATACCGAGCCTGCAAAGCTGGATGCATTTTTTTTTTAAGCTTCTTGTGCTGGATACAGAGGGCAGTTATCGCAAATGTAATTTTAGTTAACTGTGTTTTCGTTTTGCTTCATCTTTTAGTATAGGATTAGTTCACCCAAATGTAAAAAAATTTGATTATTTACTCACCCTCATGTTATTGAAAACCCATTCGGTTTTCTTCTTTCTTCATGATAAAAATGTTCAATACAAAAAAAAAAACATGTAGCAACCACAAGCTTTTGAGATTTAGAAAGTGGAAGGAAAAATGGTCTATACAATTTATGCACTATAAATATACAATTGAAATTCACTTAATTTCTTGTTTGCTGCACTCTCAAATGTCAGACATATATATACATATTTTTTTTTTTTGTTTTGTTTTTTTGTTTTTTGTGGGGAAAAAATTGCATGCAATGCTAAACACCTAAACCTCATGTTTGTTAGCCTGGTAGACTACATTATATTGGTGACAAATCAGAACAATTTGCATTAACAATGAATGAAGAATACATGACTGAGAATGGATGTACACTAATAATATGTGCAATGTGCGATTATCAATTCCCATTGTTGTTGAGCCTTTTATAGTGGTTTCTGATGACAAATTTTCATTTCCAGGTGTACTGAAACCAGTATGCTATGCAACATTTCTCTCTCTCTCTCTCTCTCTCTCTCTCTCTCTCTCTCTCTCGTGCTACCCTGCTTGATGTCTCCTGCTTCTGAGCAGGCCTGATATGAGAGCAGCATAAGAAAAAAAAAAACGATTACATACACACACTCGCCTCTTTTACTGCTGTCAGGAATCACAAAAAAAAAAGCATTGGGCCCACTACATTTGATTTGTCTGCTTCCTGGTAAGCTCAAGGCTTTCTACAATAATCAGATTGTCTTTTGTAGTGTCTGTGAGCGAGATTACAGAGGTGAGGTCTGGAGTGTTTTGTGTGTAAAGACTGAGTTTTGTGGTGAGTAGCTATGAGCAGTAAATCTCTGAGAGGTCTGTTGATCTTTAGACCAGGTCAGGAAAGGCGCTGAGCAGTAAACAAAGAGTCCAGATCTGAGAGCAGATTCACCGCCTCCAGCAATACTGATTTTCCTGAGCGGAAGGCAATTACTATAAAACATCTGATTCCACAGGAGAGCCCGTTCCCAGACATTTATGTGTAACCTTTAATTTGTCCGGAAGAAACACATAGAAATGGTCCATCAGAGAGTTGAATGGACCAAAAAGAAAGTACAATAAATCAAAGGATTTTTTAAAGGAATAATTCATCCCCAAATGAAAATTCTCTCTCTCTCTCTCTCTCTCGTGCTACCCTGCTTGATGTCTCCTGCTTCTGAGCAGGCCTGATATGAGAGCAGCATAAGAAAAAAAAAAACGATTACATACACACACTCGCCTCTTTTACTGCTGTCAGGAATCACAAAAAAAAAAGCATTGGGCCCACTACATTTGATTTGTCTGCTTCCTGGTAAGCTCAAGGCTTTCTACAATAATCAGATTGTCTTTTGTAGTGTCTGTGAGCGAGATTACAGAGGTGAGGTCTGGAGTGTTTTGTGTGTAAAGACTGAGTTTTGTGGTGAGTAGCTATGAGCAGTAAATCTCTGAGAGGTCTGTTGATCTTTAGACCAGGTCAGGAAAGGCGCTGAGCAGTAAACAAAGAGTCCAGATCTGAGAGCAGATTCACCGCCTCCAGCAATACTGATTTTCCTGAGCGGAAGGCAATTACTATAAAACATCTGATTCCACAGGAGAGCCCGTTCCCAGACATTTATGTGTAACCTTTAATTTGTCCGGAAGAAACACATAGAAATGGTCCATCAGAGAGTTGAATGGACCAAAAAGAAAGTACAATAAATCAAAGGATTTTTTAAAGGAATAATTCATCCCCAAATGAAAATTGTGTAGATGGAGTTGTTTGCGTTCATATACTGTATTTGCATATTTTATGACTCAAGCCTCAAGTTTTTATAACAGCAGAATTTACTTCGTTCACGAGCGCTATTCGGTGAAATGTTTCATGCTAATGAAGTTCCTAATTAAGTAACTATGCCTGCAGACAAATGTGCTCAAGCTGAAAGACGACTGTCAAGTTTTTATTATAAAACTTGTCATTCATATTTGTGATAATTTAAAGACTTTGAAGTATCTCACAGATAATGCTTACATTGAGTATGTAGACAGAATCCAAACAGTTAATATAACTTATTTTAACGAAAGCATATACAGATTGGCTTTTATATTGTTTTTATTTTTTATTTTATTGTTTTTTTTATATGTGAACATCTGCATTTGTGAGATTCATTACATCTCAACAGTTTTAATGACATTTATACAGGAAAACATATTGATTTATGTTGAAGTGGAAAGGTAAAGTTAGACCTTTGGGGTAAGATGCACCCTTCAGAACAAAAGCAGGGATATATTTTTGCTTGTATTCTTATTATTTAATTTACTGATTATTATAATTTATGGACTTATAATTATTCCATTGATTCATACCATTCAAAAGTTGAAAGAAAATGAAATAAGTATGAAATAAGTTTCTTATGTTAATCAAGGCTGGATTCATTTTACCAAAATTGCAGTAAAAACAGTAATATTGTGAAATATTATTAAACTTAAAAATAACAGTTTTCTATTTTAATATCTTCTGAAATGTAATTTATTTCTGTGATACAAAGCTGAATTTTCAGCAGCCATTACTTTAGTGTTCAGTGTCACATGATCCTTCAGAAATAATTCTAATATGCTGATTTGCTGCTCAAGAAACATTTCTTATTATTAACAGTTGAGCTGCTTAGTATTTTTTTGGTAAAACCGTGCTGCATTTTTTCAGGATTATTAAATAGAAAGTTCAAAAGAACAGCATTTATTTAAAATATTGATATTTTGTAACAATGCAAAAGTCCTTACTGTCAGTTTTAATAAATGTAATGCATCGTTGCTGAATAAAAGTTTGAATTTCTTAAAAAAAAAAAAAAATCTTGACCCCAAACCCCATATACATTACATTATTATTAAAACCCTTAACCTAAGTATTAAACCTTAAGTATTAAACTGATCCCAGCGAGGTTTGCACAGGTGCACACTACTCACATTTCTTCAGAAAATTTAAAAATAATAACTTATAAAAAGTATAACTCCTTATTTGTACAGCTTATTACAAGGTGCCACCCTGTGCAAAAGATGCACTCTGTGTTGTTGGAGACACACACTCACAGATTCAACGCCACTAACAGGTGATGAAAGACAGAAGCTAATTTGCAAATGTAAATGAATGCAGATCAAAACAAAAGAAAAGAACATGATGCATTTTCCCTTCCAGTAATACCCGAGCATCTAGAGGTGCCAATGAAGTGTGTTTATGTGTGTGTGTACCTGCGTGTGCGGCACCTCTGGCCTGTGTGCGCGTGTCTGGGCAAATGAGTTCTGTATCTGTAATTAGAAAAGCAAATGACCCTGATTAACCTTCGACCCTGGCAGATTGGGGTCATCGGATAAAAGCTACAGAATAAAGCTGCGTGCAGAGTTCAGGGCATCACGGCTCTCTGAGCTTCCTCCTTTTATTCATTGTGGAAAGTTTTCTAAGGCTCCCCGACCTCCTCCGATCTGCTTTGCTCTCACTGGACCTCTGCGTATCCTGAAAAGAGCAGCACACACTTTAAAGCCTTTGTGTGTCATTATTTATTTTATTCTTCCTTTCTATCTCTGATGCCCCATCTTATCTAGCCCCCATTTGCTTTATAGGGAATCGAAAAAGGAAGCTTGTTGTTTGGCTTGTAAATAAGCCCCTTACAAGAGCTCTGTGGGGAGAGACAGGAGGTGGCGGGGCAACGTGGCTCCGTTACTTGATCTGGATAAAATAAATCGCTGCAGAACAAGACAAATGGCCTTTACATTGATGGCTGGAGAGCGTTCGCTGTGATAGAAAGAGAAAGAAAGAGCCGGGAGGATGCTGGAGAGAAATTTCACATTTCACTCCAACTTTCAGCATCACAAAAGGAGGCCAGACAGAGCATTTTTACATCGAGTTGCCCAGCGAGTCTTTGTATTATGACAAAATATGATGCCTTACGGTATGTTTTGATTTAGTTTTTTTTGTTTTGTTTTTTTGAAGCAAATGTACAAGACATTGAAAAACACATATTTAGCTGAGGCATATTTATCTAAAATGACTAAAATGTCCAGTCCTTGGCGTTCTCTCTTCCAAATTCATGAGGTGCATTCTGGGATGATTTTACACTGCATTGAAGTACAATTTTAATCAATAAATGTGTAATCACTTTATATTAAATTTGCATGATTTGATTCATACAAAAATCTACTTTTTTAGAGGAAAAAAAACTAAACAAAACAAAAACATGACAGTCCACATTGTTAAATCTAACCATCAGTTGGACTTAAAAAATGAAAATTAAAAGTAACACATATTTGCCACAGTTGCGAATTGGCAAGAGAGTGTGTTGAATTTGATAGTTCATACAAGGGAACAGTCCAAACACAATTTAACAATGCATTATTAATGTATTATTTTGTAATATTTGTTATATGTAATTCGATTTTAAACAAGAATTCAAGTTTTAAATGTTTATTTGTTTGTCAGTTCAAAAAGTGATTTAGTAATTTATTGTTTTACAGTTAAACATTGTTTACAGTTTTACTGTAGGCGTTTTTAAACATGAATGAAATATATATCTATAAAAATGAAATATATTTTTTAATTTATACAATTTAAATTGATAAGTTTTCCTCATTTTATTTATATGTCTTATTCTGGCCACTTGTTGGCTGCATTTGCTTCAGTATCCACTTCAGGTCATTTAATTTTGTAAGGAAGTTCTTGCTTTGTCATAAGGTCCAAAAAGTTTTTTAAGGGCATGACAATCATCAGTTTAAGTGTGTTCAAATATTTGACTGCTAGTGTATCTGTGAAAGTTGTCAAATCAGTGTGCTGATTTTGGCTTATTATCGAAAGAAAGTCGCAGGTACAGTGTTTGCATGATTGCATGATATGTTCCAAAGCTGTTGATATGTCTAAGCACCATCACCAAGCTGCCAGTGGTGAACTCCGCTCGTGTGTACCGCAGTGCCTCGGTGAGAAGTGTCGTCCTGTGAAATAGTTGATAATGGTTTTGTTTTCTTGTCGTTGTTATCAGTTGCAGTTTCTTAATGAAGAAAAAATATCCTACAGTCATAAGACAGCAAGCTGGGTTATAACTCGCAATGTAACCAAGCAACAGAAGTGTGTATGTGTGTTTTGACACTTGGACAGTGCACCGTTGCACATTGAATCAGTCATTTTCGGCTTTGCAGACTCTCTGATATGTTTCCGTCAGTTCTGTCAACATTAACTTTAATGCTCGTTTTTACCTCAGCAGGACACAGAGCCTCACAGAATCAGGGCAAACCAGCTCTACTATTTCAGTAGCCACTTTAGTTTCGATAAGATGAGAGCTCAGAGTTGTTGTTTTGTATAAAGCATTTAAAAATTGGTTTTATCTATGCACCAAATACTTTTCGTTGTCCATTTCAAGTTAAGAATTAAATTGGACCAATTCAGTCTCATAAGAAATTTTACAAGTTGGCGATATCGTATTAATTTGAATGATTTGATTTGTACAAAAAGTACGCTTTTCAGAAGAATCTAAAAAAAACAACAAAAAAAAAAACCTAAGCATTCATCCTGAAACCTAAACCTCAACCTATACTAGATTGTATGAAAACATGCAAATGAGATTGCACAAAATCATGCAAATTTATCTCAAATTTGCCAACAAAAAAGTGTTACGTATGCAGAGTTGAATTAGACAGTCCGGGAACATGGGAACAGCCAGTAAATGGTTTAAAAAGCATTAAAAATGCATTATTTTGTTAGATTTGTTATATTTAAATAACAAAGTTTTAAATGTGTATTTGTTTGTCAGATCGAAAAGTGATTTCTTAATTTATTAATTTACAGTTACATTTGCAACTATTTTTGAACATGAATTAAAAGGATTAAAATATGTCTACTGTATTTATTTGCCATTTTGAAAAGAGATTTATATACATTTTATATTTTTCAATTCATAAATTGATACCCCTTCCAGAAACACTTTTTACTTCACTAGTAAATTTCACAATTAATTACAAAGAAAGAGGAAGTTAGATGTGAATTTGAATTAAATGTGAAACTTTGAAGTAGAAAAACTGACAGTGTTTTCTTATAAAATGTGTGTTCAGTGAACGTCATTTACAAGTTTAAAAAACTCATATTTAGAGCGTAGTTACAAGGATATGAATACTAAAACAAAAAAATCCTGCTACACACTCATGTTGGCATTTACATCATTAGTGCTTCTATAGTTTATCAGACCAGCGTATTAAAGTTGATCTGGGATCCGTTGTGCTCCTCAGGGAAGGATTTGGGGACTTATAATTCCATTAATGTTCTTTATGTCATCGTGTTGACTCTCCGTGGCTTTTCTGTAGTGTTGAGGCTTACCTTGTCTTCGTATTATCCATTTGCCTTCATCATTAGAGCTGTTGATGTCAATGTATTTTCCCCTTCAGATGTGAAGTTAATTGCATCGTATTCTGCTGCCTACGTGATTTTTCCCTTACACAGAGCTGTCGCATTAAAAGATGCATAATTCCATATCTGCATCTAATGGGGTCTGTATTGTACTCATCATTATGCTTCGACAGGAAAAAAATAAAAAATAAGAAAATAAAGTTGTTGACCGTTCATTTCCCAGAAAACAGTATTCCTTAGCATAAAGCACAGCAGGTTTGATTCTGTACCACAGTGTTTTTCGGGTCCAATAAAGCACAAATGTACACATTTATTGTTTTTCTATTGAGCTTCATTAATAAGGTTGTTTTATTGTATTTTCATGTGAATCAGTTCAGTCTGTGGCAGCCATGATTCAACTCAATGTCGTTTAGATCCGAAATATACAGTAATGACAATTTAAATTAAACTGTACTAAAACACTCCTAGTTGCAATTTATTAAAACAGCTCTCTTAATATTCATTTTGATGGAACCATTATAAAAATTAGGTCATAAACACATTTCCAGTACATTTTATTTGTTTGTAAGTAAGTTCTATTATGTCGGATTCATCTGGTTTCATGAACTTTCACTCAAAGGAACAATTAATTCACTTACCATTGAACGAAATGTAAAATTTGGAAGTAGAAAAACTGAAATATAATTTTCTTGTATAATATACTCCAATGATCTTTGTTTTATTTACCACTCTGAAAAATATTTTTTTACAGAAAGATGAGGGAATTTGAATTGAAAACGGTAAACAGTCTGAAATGATTTGAGCCAGGTTCAAAACCCTGACTCCGATATGATCACCGCAGCTCAATGTACAAAGCCACAGATCTGTTGTTTTTCCTCTTACCTTGTCCTCAGTTCAAATGTGAAAGAAAGTAAAGGCATCCTGTTTACCGCTCCACCAGCCCTACCAGCACCATAATGATAAATCATGTCCAAAACAGACAGAACTGTATTTGCATTCAGATTCCGTCAGCTGTTCAGAGCCGCAGATGGGGAAGCAAATCGTTTATTTTCTTCTATACATTCTCCTTTATTTTCCTTGTATTTGTCTAGCACTCTCACCCCGCCAACCCTCTTAACAATCCGCACAGATACACATATTGGCAGGCATCTGATTCAGCGTGGCATGCGTCACCCCTCTCTTTCTGCCTGTTATAACCCTTTACTGATGAATTTCATCATGGCGAATGGATTCCCTTCAGAATGTGGGTCCCTGTTATAGTCTCTCAATGCAGAAAGACATATGGGTGTCCTGCAGATGCATAATTCCATATCTGCATCTAATGGGGTCTGTATTGTACTCATCATTATGCTTCGACAGGAAAAAAATAAAAAATAAGAAAATAAAGTTGTTGACCGTTCATTTCCCAGAAAACAGTATTCCTTAGCATAAAGCACAGCAGGTTTGATTCTGTACCACAGTGTTTTTCGGGTCCAATAAAGCACAAATGTACACATTTATTGTTTTTCTATTGAGCTTCATTAATAAGGTTGTTTTATTGTATTTTCATGTGAATCAGTTCAGTCTGTGGCAGCCATGATTCAACTCAATGTCGTTTAGATCCGAAATATACAGTAATGACAATTTAAATTAAACTGTACTAAAACACTCCTAGTTGCAATTTATTAAAACAGCTCTCTTAATATTCATTTTGATGGAACCATTATAAAAATTAGGTCATAAACACATTTCCAGTACATTTTATTTGTTTGTAAGTAAGTTCTATTATGTCGGATTCATCTGGTTTCATGAACTTTCACTCAAAGGAACAATTAATTCACTTACCATTGAACGAAATGTAAAATTTGGAAGTAGAAAAACTGAAATATAATTTTCTTGTATAATATACTCCAATGATCTTTGTTTTATTTACCACTCTGAAAAATATTTTTTTACAGAAAGATGAGGGAATTTGAATTGAAAACGGTAAACAGTCTGAAATGATTTGAGCCAGGTTCAAAACCCTGACTCCGATATGATCACCGCAGCTCAATGTACAAAGCCACAGATCTGTTGTTTTTCCTCTTACCTTGTCCTCAGTTCAAATGTGAAAGAAAGTAAAGGCATCCTGTTTACCGCTCCACCAGCCCTACCAGCACCATAATGATAAATCATGTCCAAAACAGACAGAACTGTATTTGCATTCAGATTCCGTCAGCTGTTCAGAGCCGCAGATGGGGAAGCAAATCGTTTATTTTCTTCTATACATTCTCCTTTATTTTCCTTGTATTTGTCTAGCACTCTCACCCCGCCAACCCTCTTAACAATCCGCACAGATACACATATTGGCAGGCATCTGATTCAGCGTGGCATGCGTCACCCCTCTCTTTCTGCCTGTTATAACCCTTTACTGATGAATTTCATCATGGCGAATGGATTCCCTTCAGAATGTGGGTCCCTGTTATAGTCTCTCAATGCAGAAAGACATATGGGTGTCCTGCAGTGGGTGTGCAGGCATTCGCAGGCTGGCACGCAGCCAGTTTTGTGGGTGCCGTGCAGCACAGACTCTATCAAACCTCTGTAGTGTTGCATTGTCCAGTGAAGGCCTGTAGCTGTCAGACAAGCTGTTTCAGCGTGTGTGTGAGTGTGCGCGCGAGGTGCTTTGGGACACGGCTGTGTACATTGGCTGCTGGACAGCTTGGCACTAAACCACATCCATCTTCCTCAGAGTCATCACCTCAGACAGCTGTTTAAAATCGAGTATGTACACCGAGGAGATGAGAAGCTGTACACATATACAAACACACACTCGCACATGGTTCAGTCACAAAGATGCACACATACACAAACAATCACTGGTGACTTCATCAGACAAACTCATATAAGCAAACATACAGTCTGTTTTATGCTCATAAATAACCAACAACAGACACACCGATATTTACTGCACTCACATACCTACTGTCTTTATATTATTTGACATATATATTGATATGTACACATTAAGTATTAGACATTACATTGTTACAGATTTTTTAAATTAAATTTTAATAATGTAATGTTGTTCTATTGAACTCTCTCATATTCAAAGAATCCTTGAGTAATAATATTAATAATCACATCTTCCACACGTACACACACACACACATATATATATATATAACAGTTATATTAAATTGCAATGACTGTTTTACTGTATCTTTTGATAAAATAAACACATTTTTCATAAACATTAAAAATTTTTTACTATCCAAATTTGTACATGGTATAATGTGTGTATTTGTTCTAAAATAGTGTGTGATTATTATGATGTATTATTATATAATATTACTACTTGTTTAATTAAAAAATGCAACCAAACTAACATTCAAAATGTTTGATCGAAAACTAGAATAAAATATTAATCTAGTTTTAAATTATTTTTTGCCATTTTCATTTATATGCATCAATAGAACTTAGTTATGAACTGATTCATTTAAATTAATTATGCATACAAATTGTAATTTCATAGACACATTATTAAAACATCTGTCTTAACACTCAAATATTTATGAATTGTGAAAACAAGGAAGGACTGTAAAACTAATCTAATGATGTGCTCTTTAGGCCAAACTTTAGCCAAATTACAAGGTCTTGAAAATCACCACAATATTGATAATAGTGTTAATTTTGTATTTTAAGCAAATTATATATTTGAAATACTGCCCAGTTCTAGTAGCACACACACATATACTGACCTTACCTATAAACACAGGGCCAAATGACTGTCACCTGTTTGACTGTGTGCGGGTGTTTTGAATCTCTCTGAGGATATTTACGTGTGGAAATGCATGCCAAGCTTTCCAATCTGCTGTGTGAAAGTGCTAACTCTGCCAGGACGAGGATATTTCCCCTGGCATCGAGACGAGGCTCAGATTAGCTACAGCAGATAAATCTGAAATAAACTGTGTAGTTTCTTCCACCTTTCCTGCAGATTTGGACTGGATTTGAACTTGTGAACTGCAGTTCACGAATTCTAGCAGTTGGTGGCACCTGTATTCTTACTAATATACCGTATTGGCCCGAATATAAGACGACCCTGATTATAAGACGACCCCTGGCTGGTTTCCAGGGCATTGCTGTTAAGTTGCTGAGTGTACTGGGTGGTTTCTCGTAGTTATTTGGTGTTTTGGGAGGTTTCAATGGGGTTACAGTGTTCTGTGTGGCTGCTGTGTTGTTGCTAAGTGGTTTTCAGGGTGTTCTGGATGGTTGCTAGGTCATTGCTCAGTGATTACAAGTGTTCTGGGCGATTGCTTGTGTGTTGGGTGATTTTGAGGGTGTTCTAGATGGTTTCCAGATTGTTTCTAAGTGATTTCTAGGGTGTTCTGGGGGTTTGCTTGTGTTTTGGGGTGATTTTTACGGTATTCTGGTGTTCGTTTGTGCTTTGGGTGGTTGCTAGGGTATTCTCTGTGTGATTTTGAGGGTGTACTAGGTGGTTGCTAAGTGATTGCTCATGTTTTGGGTGTGTTCTGAGTGGTTTCTAGGTAGTTGCTAAGTGATTGCTATGCTATTTTGAGTGATTGTGAGGGTATTCTGGGTGATTTACGTTGTTTATGGTGGTTTTGAAGGGTGTACTGGTTGCTAGGTTGTTGCAAAGAGTTTGAGAGTGTTCTGAATGGTTTCTTTTAGACACTGTCTGTTAGATCCACTAATTACCTAATTGCAGTCCATTATAAATATTATTTTAGGGTGCTTTGGTCAATCGAATCTAAGAATCTTAAAATATAAATATGTAAATATCAGGACTGTTGCATTATAAAGGTATCAAGATCTCAAACAATGTACACTGATTGTGTGTTACAGATTCATGCATTGTGTGGTATTATGATGATAACAGAATTAACAGAGGAGGGCTGAGCCAAATTTGGTTTGTGTCAGTAGATGACATTATCAGAGCCAATAGATCAGGAATTTCCCAGATTAAAGTGATTACATTCAATGCTTTTCCAGCCTGTTGTGCAGGCAGTGGATGACTGCAGGGCAAAGCTTTTAGTTTCATGATACTGTGAATTGACTTTATTGGCTGGTGCAAATGTTTAGGTCTTGTCAGATGTGGTGTGATTTGCCTTTCTGCAAGAGTGTTAGTTCCTGACAAGAGGGAGTGAGTGTGAGAATGAGAGTGTAGGAGGGGAGGGGATATGTTTACTGGCTCCTTTTTTTGTAATATGTGAAAATGACTGGTCTGAGAGCAGGTCTCAAGAGTGTCTGATTACAGTGATGTCAGCATGGGCTAAAATGGCGGGTATCACCTTCACCCTGCTGTTTGAGGAAGAACAATTTTGCACTTATATGTGTTTTTTAGACACTGATTGCTCTGGGGGGAGTCTGCACTCACATAAGTTGATACTGTAGGGAAGTCTGGGGTACTAGACACCGTCATTATCTCTCATTCTGTTGCTCGGGCTCAGTTTATCACTTTCTGCCTCCCCTCTCTCTCACACTTTCTCTTTTATGGTATAGTTGCTCTCATCTGTGCTCACACAGACTACAAGATTTCCATGCCGTACAGTGCTTCTGCAAAATAATTGGCTAAATATTGCTTGTGTACAACTAAAAATAGATCTCCCCAGTTCATAAATTGTTCTTAAAGATTGCAATGAGTTAAAAAAGAAAAAAGAAAAAGAAAAGAAACCTCCCGAAATTAGGTAAAACTTATGGAAATTCATTGGTCAAAAAGTGTGGGAACTAAAACTATTATGGGGAAAGGTGTTTGTATAGAATAGAATATCCTTGTCTCCACTCATTTCTTCTAATCTTTTTTGGGTCTTCATTTTGTCTCCTCTCTTTGTCATCTTGTCTCATCTCTTTTAGTTTCTTCTCTCCTCATTGCCATTGTCAGCTTTTTCTTTCCTGTCTTGCCTCAATTTGTCCTGACTAGTGGTCGACCGATATTGTTTTTTTGACAGCCAATGCCGATATCTTGGAAAGCAGGGTGGCCGATATTAAGCCGATATAATTTTATTTAATATTTAAGAAATTTGAAATAATTTGAAAATGGATTAAAAAAAAAAAGTGTAAAATAAACATGCTTATACTTTAAATGACTATGTATTTTTCACAAATAAACAAATATTTAATAAAAAGTATTCTGGGAAGTTTGTGTGCATTGGGAATCACATTTTTTTCAAATAAAGCCAAGGTAACACTCATTTTACATACAGCACACAGTGAGAATTACATGAATATGACATTGGGCAAAAGCATGAAGCGTAGCATCATTTGAAATCACGAGTTTAAAGTTTGTCGATCGCGTGTCTCAGTGAAGCTGAACTCTCCTCCTGTCCGTTTTCAATTCGCATGGACCGACCGTCACACAGAGAACACGCGATCGTGCAGGATACAAATGCACAATTCATAAGATCTCTGGATTCGACTAAGTTTGCAAGGTTTTTTAAATTAGATGTTCATTAGTCATTCAAAGATTTGTTTAAATTATATAAATGCGTATTTGCTGAATGCTGACGACAAACGAGAAAGTATTATAATGTTTGCCTTTCTATTACTAACAATATAAAAGCAATCGTTATAATACTTTTTTGTATACATTTTAATTCCTTTGTTTAACAGTTCTATCTGATTATTAGACAGACTTCTGTCCGTGGACAGAACTGTTAACGAACACAGCGAACAAGAGGGAAAATGTGAGCACTGTGTGTTCCAAGTAGGTATAACTGCAGACCGGAAATCTCCAAAATGGGGCGTGAACTCCAAAAGTGGGCAGAACCTCCAAAATGGGGTGGGGTCTCGTCACGCAAAGACTTTCACCATTGGCTCTGGCTTCGGCCAATTGTTATTGACTTACATTTCAAAATAAAACTTTATAAATTAAACATTGTTTCTAGTTGATCTAAAATAAAATATGCTATATAAATAAATATTCTCTGTGAGAGCAGAGCCCAAAACTTGTGGCCAGTGGTGTTCGGACTGGAGTTTCATGATATAAACGGGAATCACAATGGGAATCACCTGCGAGCCGTCCCAGCGCAGGGGAAAGATTTTACTCTATCGCTTTGTTCCAAGCAATGGGGGCATCCCGGGGCACGAAATTCGCAGGGTAGGAGGGGGCAGTGACGCTGGGTGTAACTAAAAAGGTTTAGACATTGTCCGGTGAGGTCCGGTTGGGGAGTTACAGAACAGTCTCATATCGTATAATCTTATTAACTGTTTAGCTCCTGAACTGCAACTTTCTTTACCACGCTATTCAGCGCCAATCCCGCCGTGCAGTCTGTGTTCAGGCGCTGCCGCTCTCAGCGCCGTCAAAATAAAAGTATGGCGCGCCGTCAAAATAAAAGTCCACGCCACGGACAATGTCCACGAACAATGTCCACGAACGCATCGGCCAAACAGAAAAACTTATCGGCCAATGACGATATTTGAAAAAAAGCCAAATATCGGCCGATATATCGGCCTTGGCGATATATCGGTCGACCACTAGTCCTGACTTGTTTGTCCTTCTGCCCCTTCTTTCTTTCTTTTATCATCTTGTATTTTCTCCTCTCATCTCGTTGTGTCTTTTCTTTCCTCAATTTTTTCATCCATGTCTCTCTTCTAGTCTTATCTCCTCTTTTCTCTCCTCTCAAATTCTCTCCCTTTGTCTCTGCTCCTCTCTTTGTCAACTTGTCTTATCTCTTCTTCTCTCCTCTTTGTCTCTTGTTTTCTGCTCTCCTACTTCAACATTCTCTTCCATCTCGTCTTCTCATATTCACTCATCTCTTGTTCTCTCTTCTTTTCACATTTTTATCCATGTCTCTCCTCATGTCTCTACCTGTCTCATCTTTCCTTGTCTTGTCTCCTCTCTAATCCTCTCATCTTGTCTCCTCTCTTCTAAACTCTTGTCTCTTCAAGGTCATCTCTTCTACCTCAACATTTTCAGCCATGTCTCTGGTCTCTCTCATTTTGTCTCCTCTTCTCTTCTGTCTCCTCTTGTTTGTCTTCTCTCCCCTCCTATCTTCTATCGTCTTGTCTCATCTTCTTGCATTCTTGTTGTCTCTTCTCTTTACTCAACATTTTTACCTACATATTTTCTACCTGTCTCTTCTTGTCTTTGTCTTGTCCTGTCTCTTTTCTTCTATCATTATTTTGTCTGTTCTCCTACCATCTTGTCTCTTGCTGGTATCCTCTTCTATCTCAACTTTTTCCATCTGTCTCTCCTCTTGTCTCCTTGCCCCTCATCTAGCTGTGTTTCTTCTCTATCCTCTCAACTTTTTTTCCATTACTTTCCTCTTTGACATCTTATGCCTTTTCTGTTCTTCTCTCCTCATGTTTTCTGCTCTCCTACCGCATCCTTTTCTCCCATGTCTCTTGTGTCATGTTGTCTCCTCTTCTGTCCTTTCCTCTCTCCTCTCCTCTTGTTTTAACATCTGTTATCATATTTCTCCCCTCATCCTTTGTCTCTTTTCTCAACATTTTTATCCATGTCTGTCCTCTTGTCTCTCCAGTCTCAACTTTCATTGTCTTGTCTTCTCATCTCATCATCTTGTCTCTACTCTTCTCTTTTCCCCTCCCCTCGTCTTCTCTTGATTATAGTATAACATGAATAACAGTAACAAAAAACAACACAATTTGTAGTTTAGTATATTTCGCTGTTATTGTGAGATTTGTCCTGGGACCTATTTGCAACTCAGTGTATTTATTCCATTTGCCATCAAGAACAAATCCAGCGTCCTTTAACTAAAAGTATTGGTTCGTTGTGAAATCCATGGAGTTCAGAGGCAGGTGGGAATACCTGTGAAGGCACTACCTCAGATTTAACTGTTTTCCTGTGCCAGAATATGTATGAGGGTGTGCGGGTCTGTGTGTCTGGTCCATATGTGTTATCACTTAAAACAGGTGCAGAAATTATCTGCGTTCATAACACCTTGCCAATCCCCACCAGCAATCTATCCAAACATCCCCCCTACACACACCATCCTCCCTTACTCTTCATCCCCACCATCGCCATGGCAACCACATCTGCAGAAAAAGAAACCATTTAAGAAAAGAAAAAAAAACGAGGCAATGAAATATCTGAGATGTTAGAGCTTGTTGTGCTAAGAGACAAGCAAACCATTTCACACCCTTATCCGCGGTGTCTGAAAGAGATACAGCAACTATCTCTTTCAGACCTTCTCTCTCTCTCTCTCTGAGCTGACAGAGCTGTTCATTTGGGTGTGGGGTTTGTGACAAGAGCGGATGATTATTTTTATCTTTACAGTACTATTGTTTGCATTCTGTCTGCATACACTACAATGTGAGTGTTAGAGGTGTGTGTGTGTGTGTGTCTTTTCATGACTCATGTGTGTGGGTTCACTCATGGGTTCATCTATCTATCTATCTATCTATCTATCTATCTAATCTTACAGTGCTTTAAGTGTAAAAATATGTGGGCAAAGCATGTTTTCAGTAAAAATTCTTCTTGGCTGTTATTTCTTATTTGCGGTCACACTTTTTGTGAATGTTGATTTTGTATAGACTGATCTATATCTATTTGAAATCTATTCTTTCTTTATTTCTTATTTATTTATTTATTTAATATTTTTTTGTCATTTTGTTTTATCATTCTAGATGTTCAGCAAGAACATATGGGTGTCATGTTCAGCTGTCCATTTACTTTTGTCCAGACACAGGATGACCCCTTTCTGCTCTTCTGGATTGAGCCCACTCGCACAAGCACACACACACACACACACACACACACACACACACTCTCTCTCTCTCTCACACACACACATTATATACTGCTGCTGTTGATTTCTAGCTGTTTAGGCCACTTTTGGGATTATAGCTCGCAGACTTCTTCACATTGATGGTAGTTTTTTTTTTTTTCACAGCTACATCCTTTGAGTCCAGTCTTATAAGAAAGTGATTTCAGTTCTCAGAATGTCCTTCACCCAGTACCTCACAGTTACATCCGACTCTTGAGGACTCACAGATAAAGTGCTCTAATACCTAAAGGCTGTTACACATCAGGGTAGGCACAAGATTTCTTTTGGCTCATTGCCTAGTGTGCTTTGCCAGCATGTTAATATCATGCAGTGCACACACTGAGCCATAGGGGACGATGCAGAACGACAAGCCCCCTAGAAGTCTCTTATAGAAAAACGGTCTGTAATACCAGGAGAAATATATCCGTTAGCTTAGTTATTAAATCTATTTCATGCTTATTACAGGCCCTAAATAATAATTATAAATTATAAAAACAATCAATCAATGGTAAAATTCATATGGTAAAATAATTAAATATTTTGGATACTTTTAAAAGAAGAAAGATGCTGTAAAATGCTGGAATTAGTCACAAAATCCATATTGGCAAGAAGTGTGACCGCACAGAACAACAGCTAAGAAGAAACTTAACTAAAAACACACTTTTACAATTGCAGAACTGTTAGATTTTATTTATTGGCAAACTAGCCAAGTAGCAATTTATCAGCAGCACATATTCAGCACTTATTACTGTCACTGTCTTCATTCAGCCTTTCAGAACCTTTCACACTGCCAGTGAGAAGAAAGAGAGAGAGGGTTTGAAAAGGCCAAATCAACTATATGAACGGCGAGCAAGAGTCCCTGCTGTGTCATTCTCCCAGCATTCTGTACTGAGGGCCCAGGGTGACAACTTAATTATCTGTCTCGACCAATAAGAGGGGAAGGCCGGCAACCTATCCCGAGTCATTCAACGGG
This sequence comes from Sinocyclocheilus rhinocerous, assembly GCF_001515625.1. Lineage (NCBI taxonomy): Eukaryota > Metazoa > Chordata > Actinopteri > Cypriniformes > Cyprinidae > Sinocyclocheilus > Sinocyclocheilus rhinocerous. The sequence continues at coordinate 385,580 of NW_015647049.1, forward strand.
GTACATTGTTGGGGGGTGATGTGCTTTCTGATGTGACTCTTAACAAGGGATGGCCTTAGAAACCCCCCCCCCCCACACACACATCTATTCGCCCTCATTCGTCTACAAACGCTGATGAATTGCCCACTTTGCGCTCCGGCCACAATAATTGTCTGTCCTCCTGTGAAGTCTTAGAGATTTCACAAGGATCCAAAAGGTGCTGTTTATCAGTTGAGGTCAAGGCTGAAGAGCCACTTCACATGTATGAACCCTTGGGGACGGATGCAAATGTTTATGTCAAGATTTGTCATATAGGTCATTTCATTCACACTTTCGAAGAGGTGCTTAGCACATGGATGAATTCATGTTAAAGGGATAGTTCACCCGAAAATGAAAATTACATTAATTACTTACCCTGTTCATCTTCAGAAACAAATTTTTTTTTTAGCAACGCAACTGACACATTCAAGGCCCAGTAGTAAGGATTTTAAAATAGTCCATGTGACGTCGGTGGTTCAACCTGAATTTTACGAAGTTATGAGAATACTTTTTGTGAGCAAAGAAAAAAAAAATAGCGACTTTATTCAACAATTTATTCTCTTCTGTGTCAGTCTCCGCTGCTATTCACGACAGTACCACGAGATATGTGTGTGCATTCCTCTTCTTGTAAACAAGGCACAGCACATGCGTGTTCTTCGTCAGAACGCCGGCTCGTGGATCAGCAGCATCCCCA
>NW_015647049.1:386334-392814 GCF_001515625.1 Sinocyclocheilus rhinocerous
ATATATATATATATATATTTATTTAAATATTATTTAAAACAAATCTATTGTCAGTCGATAACAAATATGGTACCTATATATTGTGTATCCTTAATTATAAAAGTCCATTGTCTTATACTGTTTGTTCTACGGACATTAATGATACATCAAATCATGTGACTTTTACTTTTTCTGAACTGTCTAAATGATTTTCACTTATGAACAATAATTTAAAAAAATATATTCATTGGACAATGGACTTGATGGACATGACACCCTTGCAATCATATACTGTAGTAGTGCACTATAACAACTCAGAACACCTTAGAGACCATATAGCAATGCTCTGGCAACCACCACAGCACCGTTTGTGGCAGCATGTTTTGCACGGGCAGATATTACTCACATTTTCTTTAGAACATGTAGAAATCTCTAATGGTTTAGAGTGCTCATCGCAGTGCTTTCACATGATTTTGCTGCAATACTTGTGAAGAGGTGGGACAGAATTGCACATAAAACTTGAACTTAGTTTTTGAAGTTCTTGAGTTTCAGCTATCATGTGTATATGCATGCAATCGTGTGCTTGTCTATTGGCTTGTGTAGCAGACACTTTGAGCATTCCAGCAGTGCCTCGGGCCTGACAGCACTGATAGTGGCTGCAGGAATGCTGCAGCCTGCCCTCCTGTTTTAGCATTTAGAACAGCGAAGCTAAATAAACCTGCAGCTCCACTCTAGTGCCGAGACCTTTTCCAACACATAACCTTTCATACGCTCCTCTTTCCCCAAAAAATGTGTGTTACACAATGTTAATCTATACTATCTACTCTTAAGTTCATTAACTTTTTTTCTATTTTAAAATGGTTTCATCAATCAATGTAAATGTTGCAAGTCCATTTATGAATCTGGAAAATGTATATATATATGCTGCAGCCTGCCCTCCTGTTTTAGCATTCAGAACAGCGAAGCTAAATAAACCTGCAGCTCCACTCTAGTGCCAAGACCTTTTCCAACACATAACCTTTCATACGCTCCTCACAGCCTGCTCCCAAACATCCCAAAACACCCCTCGATCGATATACCCAAAGCTGTCCGCAAAGCCAAGAGAAGCACATCGTGCGTATATACTCCAGATTTTCCTCTCCGTTAGAAAACAAGCCATCCCTCTTTCTTTTTTAATATTGCAAATAGCCAAAATGCCTTCTGTATTTTAAAGGGGCCATATGCTACACTTTTGTAGCATTGTATTCTTTTCCCTGAAGCTCGTTTATCATATTAGTTGGTTCCAAAACATTGTGGTTTAGTTTTACATGACTGTGTTCCACCCTCTCTCTGACTCTTAAAATTACACAGACTGTTTTTGCTATCATGGGATTCTTTTTTTTTTTGATGTTTTCAGGTGCTTTTTTTCTTCTTTTTTTTCTCCATATTTTATTAATAGTTACACTTTTTTTTCATATCAACTCATAATCTGTGAATTTTGACATACGTCAAAAACAGAATTACCAAATGTGGAATAGAAAGTGAATTATTTTGAGTGATCCATTTCTTTAAGACTTTTAAATGTGAATAGCCTCAATTATGAGGTCACTGTGATCACTGTGTTTTCATAGATCTTACATTTGCACATCATTCTACACATTTATATACAAACATTAGCAGTTATAAGTTAATTTATTCATGGCTATGATGTCATAACCATAACAGTAGATAGTTATGGGTATACTTGTGTTGTGAATGTACAGTTTGTCTTTTATAAAATATATATTATAATATATTCTATGATATGTCAGGCTCCTTTAGTTCAAATGAGCAAGGACAAATAAAATCCTGTGATATATCTGCTTTTAATGATTGTTTAATAACCCATCATGTTAATTTAATCATTGCTATGAAGTCATAACCATAACAGTTGGTAGGATGTACTTGTGTTGTGAATGTACAGTTTGTCTTTTGTAAAATATGTTTATTTTTATAATATGTTACATTTTCAATAATATATCAAGCTCTTTTATTTCTGCCTTTTTTTTTTTTTTTTTTAAATTTAACCTCTTTTTTTTTTTCCTTTTTTTTTTTTTTTTTTTGCATCATCATCATGTATATCATGACTATGATGTCATAACCATTTTTTCTGTTATTATTATTATATTTTTGTATTAACCCATCATCACACTTACTTAAGCTAATGAAAATAAAGGCATTTTACGGGAAAATGTATAGGCCTAAACAATAAAAAGCAGGCTCCCACTTTGCCTTTATTAGTGTTGCTTTATGGATTATGTTAAAGTGGTTAATTCCAGAACGGGAACTGAAGGTAGAGCTATAAATCTTCAGCTCAGCAAAAGACCAGACCCTCTCCGTGGCTTTGGGTGGCAGTTATGAGCACATTAAAAATGCATGCCATAGGTTTCCTTCCATCCCGAGGCTTCCCATTAGCTGGCACGCCAAGTCCTGATAAGTGTGGCTAACGTTCGCCCTACGAAGCTTTAATGTGATATTACGTATTGTATTGAGAGAAAAAAAAAGGCCGCTTAAGGCCTCAGGCATGCTGACAGCCTGGCAGGGAGGATTGTTGAGCAGCCATGGGGTTAGCATGCTCTTTAGATGTACGGGCCACTGTGACAGTCGCTGTTCATTAAGGGGCCGCATGCTTTTTTTAATGTCTGCTGGTGGGGTGAAGGGAACAGCTGGCCTGTAATCATGCCGAAAAGGGGAGGTTTTTGTGATAACGGCACAGAACTCAGGGTCATTATTCACCATTTCCACAGAGTGACCACAGCAGGAGTGCAGAATGAGGGTTGTCCTGAGGGCTAAAGTGGCCCTGGAGAGCAGTTTGTGTTTGCAATGCTACTCATGCACACACACACACAGACAACAGAAATATTGCAATGCATACAGCTAAAACTTTTAGCATAAATGTGTTTTTGACAGTGGAATTTATTTATTTATTTTTTACTACACAGTTTACTCTAAATCCAAGTCTCTAAGTCTCTGTTTGCAGCAGGGTTGCACCCATAAATCAGTATGATTTAGCACATTTTGTACCTGACCTTAACGACAATGTGGTGGACGACTATTATTCTGTACAGTTTGGCAGTGTGGTGTGTAAAAGTGCATATAATGCATTAGTGAAGGATTCCACTGATTCCAATGGTTACTTCTGAGTTAGTCTTTTTAATGATTCATTAAAACGAACCAGGTTTGATTATGACTCACATGGATAAACTGATTGTACTGTATGTTGCTGATTTGCTAAATAGCATTCGTTTATGTTCATGATTCATCTGCCACTGGTGAGACAAACAAATGTTAATGCAGTAATGTGTTTATTTAATACACTGACCAAATTTAATGTTATAACTGGCTCATTCTGTATTTTTTTCTATAAATAAAATCCTGATCAGTGTTATTTTAGTATCATTAATACACTATTAGTTTAAAGTGCCCCTATTATGCCTTTTCGAATATTACCTTTCATGCAGTGTGTCATGTAGCTGTATGTGAACATAAAATATCTGCAAAGTTGTGAAGCCGACAGTGCACAATAAATAAAGTTATTGTCTATAAAAAAAAAAAGAGTCGGCTCGCAATCGCCTGAACGAGTCGTCAGGAATTCAAATCTTATTCTGTTATGGCTCTACGTCACGAAGTAACACATTTGCCTAATATCTGCCCACGTTCTACGTCGCCAACTTGCCCACCCACAAACAGTAAAATTTCCGTGTGGTTAACATCATGTCGAGAAGGCGCTGTATCCTACGCTGTGAGAGTAAATTTGTTGTATCACATCTTATAATTACCACAAACTTGTTAACACTTGACACTTACCACTGAGAAAGGTCCTGCTCCAGTCGTGCTTGCGAATCAGTCTCTTGTCGATCAGCCACTTCAACCGTTTCATCATCAGACTCCGGCTCGAATTGGTAAGGTACAATCGATACCATCTTTTCTATGTATTGACAAGTCTCCAGGGCTGTCATTCTGTCATGGCAATGGGTGTTTCGTTTCCAACACGCGCTGTACGCGGTAGACAAACCAGAGCCAATCTCTCTATGGCTCTGGACCAATCACGAAGGACTGCGCCATCTGACCAATCACAGCAGTGAGGGCTCACTAAAAAGGAGGGGTTTAGAGAGACTGATTCTTTGAACTGCTTTGCACGAGTCGTTTACGAATCATTTAGAAATGAGGTAAAATGTAATCTTTTTTTTTTTTTTAGAAAACTAACGTGTTTTTTGACCTTGCATGCATGTAAACCTGTTTTAGGAGACTCATAAAAACAATATTAGCAACCTTAAAAATGGCATAATAGGGGCACTTTAAAAATGAAGACAGACATACTGCCCATAATATATAATAACAAGACATCATTCTTTTCTTTTCCCAGGTGCCTCTGTGGTCAAGTTTGACAAACAGTGTAGATCTGACTCCTCCTCAGACAGAGAAGCTTTTGCAATTTTTAAGGAGTGTACCTGGTCAGTTTCATCCAACTTCTCTTAGATCACACCACACACCTCTAAATACAACTAATTTGTGGTCATCTTTTGTTTAGGGTTTGAGCTTTTGGATAGTTCTGACCAGAACACTCTTCTGTCCAGCTCTTCAGTTGAAGTCATGTTCCTACTCTTAGCTCAGCAGTTCTCTGAGAACCCCACTACTGTTAGCACTGGTAATCACATACATTATTACATAATCTGCCTGTTAAGACTGACATCATGTGTCTAGTTCCAAAAGCAACAACAAACAGTGCTAATATAGACTCACAATGTGCTGTACTACTACCAAAAAAATCATGATCCTAATCTTTATATCCGTATTGAAATTTCATTTTTATGAATAGTTAAATAGTTATGAATGTGATTTTTTAACAGCTTAGCTGAATCGTGTGCTATAAATAAATTGTGCTCATAAAGCATCGTTAAAATTGTCAATTGAAACTGAAAACTCAACACATTATAGATCAATAATGACTCACTGCTGTGTTTTCTATCACCAGCTTTATACTCAGCAAATTTGAATAACTCAAACCCTGATTGGGTGAGAACTTCAGAGTCCAAGACTGGGATCAGGACATTGACACACTCAGGTGATCTATAATGAAGAGTGATAATCATAGCAGGAAAGTCTCACATTACATGCAGTGATTAATCCAACTGATATAACTGTATATACGGTCTAAATGTTTTTGTCTCTACTAATATTGTGATTTTGATTTTTGTTAAGGGTTGAATGATGAGTTCTTGAGGTCTGTGGTAAATTTCCTCCACAGCATGGAGACTATTGCGGTAACGGAGGCTGAATATGCACTTCTAACAGCGACTGCAGTGTTATGCTCAGGTCTGTGGATTATGATGAACAAAATTGTGACTAATTTCCATGTGATGTCACAATATTCAGAACACTATATTCAGGTCAGACAGCAAATGACAAAAGTTTAGCTTACAAAATAAAAGTTTTAAAAGTTTTTGGTTCCCCAAAGAACCTTTCAGAACTATTTTTTCTTAGTGTGAAGAACATTTTTCCACTATAAAGATTTATTTATTTTTTTGCAATTGAGAGATTCCATGGATGTTAAAGGTTCTTCATGGAACCATTGACGCTAATAAAAAACCTTTATTATTAAGAGTGTATAGAACCGCTTCAAATGACGGTTTGACGGTTCAAATGATCATTTTTCTTCCCTGTTGTGAAGCAGACAGGCCGTCTCTGCGTGCGGTGGGCTGTGTTGAGAACTTACAGGAGTTTGTTTTGGAGCTCTTGTCCCGAGCTTGCTGCTGCTGTAGTCAGGGGACGGCACAAGACCCGCGACGCTTTGCTAGGCTCCTGGGACGGTTGACAGAGCTGAGAACACTACGACACAACCACCTCACCCTTCTCCCACAGCAACCCTGGGGCATGCAGTCTTGAGACAGCCTTTAGGGAGAAAGATTTATGACATCTGATCTCTGTTGCAATACACTTTTAATTTTTGCCCAGAACAATATCCTAGGTCAGTGTACTTTTGGTTACCCATGTGCAAACATAGTTTAGTTTAATAAAAAAATAAAACCAATGTAAGCTCCATGATGTGATGATTTCTTATATGCACTAAATAAAAATGTTTATTTTGTGTTTTAGTGACTACTTGCTTTTCATTCATGTTGTAATATACATGAATTTGCATTTATTATTCTGTTTATCAATTTTCAGATCCACGTTAATAATAAATATGGGTAACACTTTATTTCGATAGTCCACTTTAGACATTCTATTAACAGTAAGTAACTTTGCAACTACATGTCAACTAGCAGTAAGTAGAGTATTAGTAGACTGTCTGCTTAATATTTTCTAAAACTTTCTTTGTCAACTTATTCTACTTACCCTAAACCTACCCTAACAGTCTACTCTGAGAGTTAGTAGACATGTAGTTGCAAATTAATGAGAATTAGTTGACATGTAGTTACAAAGTTACTTATAGTTAATAGAATGTCTAAAGTGGACTATCGAAATAAAGTGTAACCCAAA
>NW_015647049.1:395949-406488 GCF_001515625.1 Sinocyclocheilus rhinocerous
TTTTTTTTTTTTTAGAAAACTAACGTGTTTTTTGACCTTGCATGCAAGTAAACCTGTTTTAGGAGGCTCATAAAACAATATTAGCAACCTTAAAAATGGCATAATAGGGGCACTTTCATATTTATTTATTTATTTATTTTTAGTTAAAGTTTTAATAATTTTGTTGTGTTGTAATAATTATTAGGTTTTTTTTAAATACCGTATTGGCCCGAATATAAGACGACCCTGATTATAAGACGACCCCCCTTTTTCCAGATGTACCTTTTGGAAAAAGGCTTTTTAAAAATCAAATCTTGTTTTTGCTCAGTAAAGTGATTTTTTTATTTAGTTATTGTTGTACTTTAAATTAAACTAAATGAAAATGAGAAATTATTTCAACTGAAATTAAGATAATTTTATGTTATATTTTAATTCATTTTTATTTTAATTTATTTTATATCAATTAATGTTTATTTTATTTCAATAATATTTATTATTATTATTATTATTATTATTATTATTGTGGTTTTAGTTTTAGTTAATAGTAACAACCTTGATTGTGATTGGATGAATGGATAAATAGATAGATATAAGATTTATTGTTATTTATGTATTTGTTTGTTTGTTTATTTATTTTAAATTTGCACTCATAGTTGTACACATTTCACTCATAATTGGACACATCTAATTTTCTAAGTGCTTTAAGTGTGGGGAATATATATATATATATTTTTTTATTGATTTTATTAAAATGTAATTTTATCAAATATATATTTTTTTAATAAAGTGTGTGCATTTCCTGTGCCTTTTGATGCAGTTTTAAAAAATGTGTAATATAGAAAATAACATGACAATTGGTAGAATGAAGTTTAAAAGAGCTTAATTGTAAGTTATTGACATTGGATTATTTAATCTATTGACAGCCCCAGTTTCGTTAATCAATTTTGGTACTGATACAACCCTAGTTTGAAGTAAAACCTTCATAAAATTATTAAAGTTGAAGTGATGGTGTGTCTGACTGTGAATCTTATTGTATTTTTCTTCTTTCTCTCTTGTCTTCACAGGTAAGAGCTCTTGGTTTTGACCTGCTGGGGCCAATGTTTGAGCGCTGGAGAGCTCATGATTCAGATGTGCTGTTTTAATGTTTCAGCCGTGAGCCCCTGCTGCTGAGGACAGAAAGGGCTTGGCTGCAGTTGTTGGGAGATTCACATCACAAGATAAGCATCACCTTCCTTGTGAACCATTCTTACGCAACACTCTGAGGACTGTTTCACACAGCACAAAAGCAGTATGTAAGCAATGTAGAGGCATAACTAATACATCTCTCTCCATCCTGAGGTGTGATTTATCAGCAGGTGGTATATGGTGAGCTGCAGTTAGACATATTTTTTTGCATCAGTGTGATCTGTTGATGGAACCATACTCTAGATGAGAAATATATGGTTCTTAAGCTCCAAGATGACACCTGTAATTCATTTTTCACACATATTTAGTTTAAGATTAGTTGTTTATCATGGTCTGCTAGCACATGATGGTGTGTAAATGGAGGGGAGGGGGCAGATGGAGCTATTGATGGATAGATAAAGAGCAGTGATGGGGACATAAAGAGAGATCTCATTTGTAAATCTTTCAGCGAGGCTCTTGCTTTTTAGGAAGTCATCAGTGAGGCAAGAAAACCTAAATGTGTGTTTATGAATGTGGCACTGTATGTGTTTGTACCGTACGTGTGAAAGAAAAATGTTCCAAGTCTATCTAATATAACAGATGTAGTTGATAAATGTTCTTATTTCAGTTAAATTGAAGTTACAGGTAAATTTTAGGGCTGAGTGTTGATATAGATTTGCCAGCTTGATTCTAATTCACAGGCACTGCATTCAATTCAATTCTGATTTTGATTCAGTTTTTGTTTGAGCATATTCCATTTATTTATTTTTATACATTGACATATTCCAGTATATATACAGGTGCATCTCAATAAATTAGAATGTCGTGGAAAAGTTCATTTATTTCAGTAATTCAACTCAAATTGTGAAACTCGTGTATTAAATAAATTCAATGCACACAGACTGAAGGTCCTACTGTAAATATAATAAAGCTTAATTTTTGATTAGTAATATACATTGCTAAGAACTTCATTTAGACAACTTTAAAGGCGATTTTCTCGGCACAAAATCATTCAAAAGTTTTTTCTATTTAAATAACAACTATTTTCTATTTTAAAATATATTTTACAGTATATCTTATTTCCTGTGATGGAAAATCTGAATATTCAGCAGCATTCAGTGTCACTTGATCTTTTAGCATGCTTTGATAGATTCAATTAGTTCATCAGACTGATTCAAAGGATAACTTCTAAGTTTGAGTCTTTTTGAATGAATCATTAAGAGAACCAGTCATTTGCATGTGAACTGGACTCCACTGGTTGTCCTATGTTTTTTGATTCGCTAAAAAGCATCTGCTCATTTCAGTCAAATATTTGTGATTCGTCTGCCAAACTGCCCCGGCCCAAATGCATACGTTGATCAAAAAAAAACAAAAATTACGTAGGGGTCCTGCAAATAAGCCTAGTTACATTTCTGAGCAGACGACTAATGTGGAGCAATTACCCAGGCAAGAACAAGTGTGGCAAATTATCTTTCCAATTATATCTGAAGGGGTAAAAAAAGATGTGCTCTCACTCTCTACCCCCCTCACGCTTGAGTGGAAGTCCAACCCAGGGGCACTGGCCCAATGAAACTACCAAGTTTAGATGGAAGGCTGATATGTGATTCAGTCACAGCTCTTGCTTCTTGTCTTAATTAGATACCTTCAGTCTTCAAGTTCTGGTTTATAAGCTGTGCAGGCTCAGAAATCTCCCTGTTCTGAAGATGACGGAGAAATCAGCCCCCTTGATGCCCTTGGGAGATTGATAAATAACAGTATATGAACATTTTCAGGTGAAATCTACATGCTATTTGCATACATTCACATTTTAACCTGATTGGTTGGCCACTTCTGGGAGCTATGGAGCATTCACTCTGACATTGAGTCGTTATTGGTCGCTAATATCATAATTTGCATAATATTAAAGTAATTTACATAATGTAAAACTCTCTAAAGGCTGCAGTGACAAAACAATTTCGTCAAAATTTTGCATGCAACAAAAGGTCAGTTCACACAGAAGTCACTTTCAATCCAAGTAGCTTTCTGGACCAACTTGAACAAATAGCGAAATCTGCGTTGGGAACTTTTTCGCCCACAAGCAAAATTCCCAATCACATGAGTTTATATTGAAATGACTGGATTGTGCCCTTTAAATTTCACAAAGTAGCAATAAATGCGAAACCACCTTAACACTCATGTCTCTTCAGATTTCATATTGAAGAGGAATGACTTCTGATTTCAAAAATCGCTATTAGATTATTGTTAAAAATTGAGATTAAAGGTGTAGTTCACCCAAAAATTAAAATTGTCCTCATTTACTCAAGTTGTTCCGAACCTGTATGAGAAAATTTTGGGGTGAACTATACTTTTAAACACCCCTTGCACAGGTTTTCTATCACTTTGCTCTCATAAGTCAAAAGTCTCCTACGAGATTAACATCTAACAGCCTGTTTTTCTCACCTTGGCAACCAGTTAACCAAACCCAGATCTGACCAATCAAAGAAGGGATGGCAAAACTGACCTATAGCAGATGGCTTGATTCTCCCTGCGCTCGTAGTCTGTTTTAATTTATCTTCTGATTGGTGTCTGCCGATCAGAGAGGATGAGATGCCATTTTAACAGCAGCCACCTGTTCCCGAATAGTTTTGGAGGAACACATGACACCAACAGATGGCAGTTTTGGATGGAAAAGCTCACAGAACAGGAGCTAACTGCATTAAACTTCATCAGAACAATGCAATGTGATTTCGGAGCTCATCGTTTGAACAGAAAGACAAATACTGTTTACATAGGCTTAATATGAACCACCAGCAGTCTGTGCTAGATGTTTAGTACTATACATCCCATCTGCTCACCATCACAGAACGTTGGATGAACGCCTCGTCTGGGGGTTTATTTTGTGGTTTCTGTTTTTTTTTTCTATTAATTTCCCCTGTTTGTGGACGTACCCTACTTTCATACACTGCAGGCGTACTCTGTATCCGTAACAGCCGAAATCAGTTGCCAATTTAGGGATCGGTGCTCGTTCATTATGAAGACTGGTGGCTGTGTCATAAAGGACGATTTGGCTGATTCATGCCGCATGCTCCGCTTTGCTATTGATTCAGAGCTGGCCTCTTCAATTACCGCCCCATTACAACACACATCGCTCAAAGGAAATGCTACTGAAATTACATTAGTTCTCTTTTTTCCTTCTTTTATCTCTTCTCGTCACCTTCACTTCACCATAGCAACTAAACCCATTTGAAAACATTACCGGAGAGTTCAAGAAAATACACACACCAAATTCTGTTTGTGTTTAAGCGCTGAGGCAGGCGATGCAGGCAATTATGGGATTGCTTTTTTGCATGTTTGGTAAAACATGGACTTGTATTATCTCTTCATGTAACATGATGCATTATTTGTATAATGTAGAAAAAAAAAATGCTGTTAAATTTAATGTTAAAAACCGCCTGCGTTTGCCAAAACTCTGCAATAAAAGTGCATTGACTGCATGTGTGGCAGCACTGTGTGACATTTGTTGTACTGTACTGTATATTTTATATTTTGTAATTATAAACAAATGCATAATACAATGGTAATGCACAAAACAAATATACGGAAATAGACATTAACTGCCTGACATAATATACACCCTGAGGTACATGACTAATAACAACTAACAAGGAAGTATTTAAATTAATATCAGCAGGTGATGAATGAGTCGCATAAAGGCATCAGGGAATGCTTACTAAATAAGTTAATTATTACTTTATTTACAAAAAGCAAATAGCTTGATGCTATTTACTGTGGAAGTACATATATCTTAAATATAGTTATTCAACGTGAATTCTCTTAGCTAAACCCCACCTTTAAAACATTACTGACCAATCCTACCTTGCTGCTGCCATCTGTCATTTTATCGAACGTTCACTCTTTTAGTCCAAGCAGTATTTGTATGTTTGGATAGTTTTAAGCAGATTCTAAGAAAATTCAGACAGAAATATGCTGAAACATTGTTATAAGAGCACTCATAAAAGTGACAAAGTTACTAACTTGTAAACTATCTTAATAATAATAAAAAGTTTAAATAAATAAATCAAGTACTACAAGTATTAAAACTGAAATAAAATAGAAATATAAAAAAACTTACAAAAGCACAACATGATAACTCTTTGAACAATAGCAAATAAATGAAAATATAAAAATAAAAGCTAATTTAAAATCTTAATAAATACTATAATTATATATAAATAATACTAAATACCACTACAGTCTTTGTCCTTTTTCTTTAATTAAAAAAAACACACAGTCATACACAATTCATTCTAACCCACATGAGAATAATCATTCATAATCATTTTCATTACTTTATGAGTGCATTTTACTGTAAATAATGCTCTTTATGGAAATGTCCAATTCTGTAAATTTAGTCTGAGTGAGTGGCTGGATACCAAGGTTATTTTGTAAGAATCGCAGTGATATAGTAACCACAACCCCTTGGACAATTCTGTAGTGGCTCAATTCATATACTCATAAATGTAACTAAAATCCAGAAATTATGGTGATATTTCATTTAATTACACTCTATTTGATATAGTACACTTTTATCTTCTGAAATGAAAGTAGTGTTGTAACTGTGCAGATTTCAGTGTTTCATTCTTTTATTTATTTTATTATTTCCGAAGGGAAATGCTTCCATGCCAGACATTGCCTTGGGGAACTCTGGGAAATGGGTACATCAACATCATTAATGGCTCCAGATTTACGTTCAGTCAGTTTATTACAGATCAGTGCGGTCCGAAGTGCCGGGTGTCATTAACTAATCTCTCAAACACTCTTCTAAGCCTGCTCTCCTTATGAATTATAATAGCCATGTAATGAGACTTCACCCAGTGGTCTAAACATCAACAGAGATCGGTTTCAATTTCTTTTACAAAGCTCAAATGCAATTATATCTGCCTGTATCAAGGCAAGGTCAACGTTTGAGCTTGGTCATAACTAACGTGACATTTTCAGGCTCGCCCTATTTGTGCTACTTGCTCATCACCAGTGTTTTGATTATGATTTTAGTATTTAATTGTTGGGTTCGCCCAGCTTGACATTCGTGCTCCATTTGTTTGACTGTGTCCCCTATGGCCATTAAACAGCAACCGCCGTGTTTTCCAGCAATTTGTGGGAGGCGACCAGACGCGATGATGAGGCGTTTGACAAACCTGAATATCAATGATCTTTATTCCTCAATTGAGCGTTTGACCTATCACGTCCTCATTTAACTCCTGTGGCTTTGTGAATGAGTCGCATAAAGGCATCAGGGAATGCTTACTTGTTTTTCACTGTAAATAAGTTAATTATTACTTTATTTACAAAAAGCAAATAACTTGATGCTATTTACTGTGGAAGTACATATATCTTAAATATAGTTATTCAACGTGAATTCTCTTAGCTAAACCCCACCTTTAAAACATTACTGACCAATCCTACCTTGCTGCTGCCATCTGTCATTTTATCGAACGTTCACTCTTTTAGTCCAAGCAGTATTTGTATGTTTGGATAGTTTTAAGCAGATTCTAAGAAAATTCAGACAGAAATATGCTGAAACATTGTTATAAGAGCACTCATAAAAGTGACAAAGTTACTAACTTGTAAACTATCTTAATAATAATAAAAAGTTTAAATAAATAAATCAAGTACTACAAGTATTAAAACTGAAATAAAATAGAAATATAAAAAAACTTACAAAAGCACAACATGATAACTCTTTGAACAATAGCAAATAAATGAAAATATAAAAATAAAAGCTAATTTAAAATCTTAATAAATACTATAATTATATATAAATAATACTAAATACCACTACAGTCTTTGTCCTTTTTCTTTAATTAAAAAAAACACACAGTCATACACAATTCATTCTAACCCACATGAGAATAATCATTCATAATCATTTTCATTACTTTATGAGTGCATTTTACTGTAAATAATGCTCTTTATGGAAATGTCCAATTCTGTAAATTTAGTCTGAGTGAGTGGCTGGATACCAAGGTTATTTTGTAAGAATCGCAGTGATATAGTAACCACAACCCCTTGGACAATTCTGTAGTGGCTCAATTCATATACTCATAAATGTAACTAAAATCCAGAAATTATGGTGATATTTCATTTAATTACACTCTATTTGATATAGTACACTTTTATCTTCTGAAATGAAAGTAGTGTTGTAACTGTGCAGATTTCAGTGTTTCATTCTTTTATTTATTTTATTATTTCCGAAGGGAAATGCTTCCATGCCAGACATTGCCTTGGGGAACTCTGGGAAATGGGTACATCAACATCATTAATGGCTCCAGATTTACGTTCAGTCAGTTTATTACAGATCAGTGCGGTCCGAAGTGCCGGGTGTCATTAACTAATCTCTCAAACACTCTTCTAAGCCTGCTCTCCTTATGAATTATAATAGCCATGTAATGAGACTTCACCCAGTGGTCTAAACATCAACAGAGATCGGTTTCAATTTCTTTTACAAAGCTCAAATGCAATTATATCTGCCTGTATCAAGGCAAGGTCAACGTTTGAGCTTGGTCATAACTAACGTGACATTTTCAGGCTCGCCCTATTTGTGCTACTTGCTCATCACCAGTGTTTTGATTATGATTTTAGTATTTAATTGTTGGGTTCGCCCAGCTTGACATTCGTGCTCCATTTGTTTGACTGTGTCCCCTATGGCCATTAAACAGCAACCGCCGTGTTTTCCAGCAATTTGTGGGAGGCGACCAGACGCGATGATGAGGCGTTTGACAAACCTGAATATCAATGATCTTTATTCCTCAATTGAGCGTTTGACCTATCACGTCCTCATTTAACTCCTGTGGCTTTGTTCCTCTCTAATTATTTCATGATGAAGCATTGATTTCCATTTCCATTTAGTTGCCACCTTTGGAGACATGGCACAGGGCATTAGCAGAAGTGAATTGTTAAATAAGGAATTGTATGAGTTCACTCAAATTGAGAATGTCAAACTTCCACACTGGCTTGCATTCAGTGTTTGGAAGTTTGATTGTTTGTTTGATTGATCGTTTGATGGATGGATTGATTGATTCACTGATTTATACATAATTTAGATGGACAAACTATTTCTTTAATGTCTACACAATTGTTTAAGTGCATTTAAACATATGAACAATATGTGGTCTGTGAATCAGGCCTTGCAGTATAAATCCAAACTAAAAGACCTTTGTTTGTTTGCTTGCTTTGTTTGTTTGGTCGGTCGGTCTTTATTACTGACTGTTGAAATGAACAATGTAAAATTTACACAAAATTGAAAACGTTTAGCAGTTTATTTCGGGGACTACATTGCTTTATTTATTTGTTTGTTTGTTTGTTTGGTCGGTCTTCATTACTGACGGTTGAAATGAAATCTCTCAAACGCTCAAATATATTTATTTATCTATTAATTAATT
This sequence comes from Sinocyclocheilus rhinocerous, assembly GCF_001515625.1. Lineage (NCBI taxonomy): Eukaryota > Metazoa > Chordata > Actinopteri > Cypriniformes > Cyprinidae > Sinocyclocheilus > Sinocyclocheilus rhinocerous. The sequence continues at coordinate 404,511 of NW_015647049.1, forward strand.
AATTAATTAATTAATATGAATTAAAACTATTAATAATTAATTTATTTTAGGGGCTAAATTACTTTTTTATTTAATTTAAAATTATTTTTTAAAACCATTAATAATTAAAATATTTTATTTTGTTTTGTTTTGTCAATATTATTTCTTATATTGCTTGTAATTAGTTTATTTGATATTTATAAATTATTATATTATTATAATAATTTGGGGGCTAGGTCCATTTTTTATTTTTTATTATTTTTAAAACAACTAATTTAATATTTTTTTTAGTTTTGAAAGATTTAAGTGAACTTTTATCAAACCAAATGAACTATTTTAAATAAAGAAAGCTATTAACAAGAAGCTAAATAAGATATTCGGTTTTTTTTTTAGCTGTGGTACTGAAAATGTTATCAAGAATTTGAGAATTTCACAGATTTTGTTATTGACTTTTGAAACGTTGATTAAATCTAGATTTTCTGTTTGAATTTCTAATGTTTGGCTTTCTAAAAACTCTCCTTTTTTCTTCCCCACTATAGGTGTTAGCTTTGCCTAGTAGCTGTGTCTAGAGAATCAGCCATATTGATAAAAAAGGCGGACTGTGTGAAAAAAGTGTTGCTTCGGCTTATTAAAGTATTCATCTTTGTTTTTTTTGAATCCTTGAAAGTCTCTGACTTTTATATTTGTCATCCCCGACTCCAGCAGAGCAAACATATTTGCTTTTTTTTTGCCGTCGTCTTTAGAAGACATCCTCAGGCACACTAGCCGTATTTTCTCCTCAGCCTTAAGAAGAGGCACTAAGTCGTGTTGAAACTATAGCAACAGATGAGCTGTCTCTATGGAAATAAAGCCTTGCTTCCCTGACGAGGCCTTCTATTCAATGGTGCCGATTACAGAGAATCCTTGTGGCTGACCCTGAGCTGACACATTTACATTGAGGATTCAGTCACAGGTCACATTCAGTCACATTAGTCAACAAAGGCTGTGATTGAGTTTTATCTTCCTGAAAGTGTCTCAGACATACGAATCTCTGTCTGAATGCATAACCCGACGAGCTTTATCACGAACAGCTGGTGTGAGAGTTTGTGTATGCATATACCTGGCCTTTCTTCCTGACCCACATTCATTATTGTTTATGAGGAAATTATTGGCATGCTTTTGCTGATTCTTGAGGAGCACTTTGTTGGTTTTGAAGAGCGGTGAATTACTCAAACATTTATGAGACATCTCAATTGCTCCAAGCAAAAGAATGAGACTGAGAGTTTTTTTTCACTCAAAGACCTGATGAATCTCATTCAGTTGTTACAGATGCTAATAATAATAATAATAATGATAATAATAATAGCAGTTGTTGTTGTTGTTGTTGTTGTTAATCAATTCAGAATCAGTAAGCAGTTTATGAATAAAAAAATAAAATAGCTGCTGTAAATGATGTTTGAAATAAACAGACATATTTAAAATTGAATGAATGTAACTTTTTAAAAAATGTCTTTCTTTTAATATTTCATTTTCCAAGCTGTTTACTATTTACTTAATACTACTACTACTACTACTAATAATAATAATAATAATAATAATAAACATAATAATGATAATAATAATAATAATTATTATTATTATTATTATCATCATTATTATAATAAGTAAATAGTATTTAACTGATAGACATATCATATATATAAAACTTTGAATTTAATTCATTTAACAAATATGTAACTGATTTTAGTGGATTTATCAAATAAACACACATACTTAAATATTTGTCTTAATTCATGAAACAAAATGCATAATTCATTTTAAATTGCCTTTAAATGAACTTTAATTTAATTTATTTAAACTAATAAATTTAGTTAAACTAAATAGACTATAATTAATATAAAACTTTGAATTTAATTTATGTAACAGATATTTAACTAATTTTAGCACATTTTACTTAATCTATTTAGCAACTGATTTCCATCAACATAATAATAATAATAATTATTATTATTATTATTAT
>NW_015647049.1:406643-409027 GCF_001515625.1 Sinocyclocheilus rhinocerous
ATTTCACTTTTATAGTAAATAATTAATTTATTTATTTATAAATAATACATAATTTAACGTTTGATTTTAAGACTAAAAAAAAGTGCAATTGCTTAAACAGGGTTAAATCAATAAAGGTTCACTTTTGAACACTTAATTTCAGCAAACGTGTGACTCTGTTCTACAAAAGCTCTTGTAATCTCCTCGGAAGGTCTTACACACTGGTTCCTCATAAAGCTGATTCCATGTCGCCTTCTTGGAACTAGCAGTCGGCGGACACTAATAAATTAGACTCCCAGTGGGACCCAGATGTTGGAATAGGCTCATTTGCGGTTAGCGGAGAGCTGCAGATTATCTGACTTACACTGGGCAGCGCTCGGTAAGTGGATCAGCCACGCACCAGCCTTCAGCCAAATGCCAGAATCACATCTTCATTAGGAGAAAATAAGATCTACAGTGGAGTCTCGAGGGAGAGGAACGTGAGCCTTACAGCGGGCCTTCACGCTGGGTTCATAGCTGGGCTAATTTATTAATTAACTGAGCTGACGGAGATAATAAGGTGACGTAGATAAGAATTCGGTCTCGTGTCGCCATTCTGATTTAGCTGGTATTTACCTCGGACTGGAATTTGCAAATAGTTTGCCGCCAATGTTGTGATTGCACAGTGATTATCTATTAAACATCCGCGTGTTTGTCGCCGAAGGATCCGCCTTGTCTGAAAGGCGCGTGTTGCTGGGAACAGGGCTGAAGGTGAGACGAGTGCAAGGAATACGAAAAGACAAATCGATAGCTGTTTGATTTGCACAGAACAGAGCTCTGATCATTGGCAAACAGCAGCGGTGCTCACTGCTTGGACATTTTGCACTGCCACGTCAAGTCAATAATGTAATTCAGCTAGTGGCAAGTCTGTGTTCTTTCTAACACACCTTTATCGACAGAGAGAGAGAGAGAGGAAAGAACAATAGTGGAAAAAGGATTGAGGGACATTTGTTACTATTCTCTGCCACACTAGACCGTGAGATACAGGGTCAAAGTGAATCTGATCTCCTGTCTGCAGTTTTGGTCGTTCACTAATAAAGTCTGAACACTATTTTCAGAACTATTTGATACTATGCTTTGTACTTCTGTTTTTCTCTTTTTCTACCTGCTTTGTAGTGCGTGTGGTCCAACATGCTGTGCAGTGGAGCTGATGTGGGCAACTCCCCTTTTCTCCCAATAGTTTCCTGTATTATTTATCCCTATAATATAAATTATTATTATTATTATTATTATTATTATTTAATATGCTATTTTATGTGCTATTTAATTTGTATAAATGGGATAATAATAATAATAATTTATATTGTTGTTTTTTTTATTTCCTTATTCACTTTTGTATACATTTTGTATAAATAAGTTTGTATAAATTTCATAATCATCATCATTCTCATCATCATTTGTTATTATCATTGTTATTGCTTAATTTCATATAAGTTTTGACTTGTGCTAATTAAAGTTTATATAATAATAATATCAACAACAACACTATAAATATAAATAACATTATTATTATGATTATTATTCATTTTGTTAATGTTATCTTTAGTTTGTACTGTATGACACCTTGCCAACTTTTTTATTTATTTAGTCTATTTTTGTAATCTATTTTATTGAATAAATGTTTGTGGAAACCCATTGTTAAACTCATTAGATAACAAACGGAAAACCACCCAATATATATTATTTAGTTTGGTCATGGTGCAACGAGAATCATTTGTGTCTGGGTACGTAAAAATAGTTGCATTGGCAGTGGAATGAAGAAGCACAGGTTAAGGCCCCGATATACTTCAAGCGAAATCGAAGAACGAACTGATGTGACGTCATTTCGAACAAAATCCGGCCAAACCGAAGTTTGTTTTGTGTTCATTTTGAGAGTTCGAAACGGCTTGCCAAAGCTCACTTTCTGGAAAAGTTCAGTCCGGCTGCAAAACACCTTCGTACTACCATTGGTCCATGACGATTACGTCATAGGAGGTGTGTGCTGAGGCTCCGCCTTCTTTCACACGGATCTCTTCTCTGGGTTCATTTCGTCTGTCGACTCCCTGGAGGTGAGGTGTCCGCACAGTGGAGTGCTGCTTTATAGTAGCAAATTAAGTTGTGCTTCTGATGAAATAAGACACTGACACTGTTTTTTATTTTTAATACTGCTGCTTGCTTTTAAGCAATTACATTGAATAAAGTGCCATGTAAATACACGTGACATGACTTTACGGGAGTGCTAATTTGCAGAGCTTGTGCAAACATACCCGTGTTGCTATAAACAGATGCTTTTTTTATTAAAATATGCTTGCTGTTCTCTCCATTTTTTTGTGTTTATTTTGTTACTGAGAGGAAAGCGCGCAGCACATATTTACATATTCATATAA
>NW_015647049.1:409635-411532 GCF_001515625.1 Sinocyclocheilus rhinocerous
CAAGCTGTTTACTATTTACTTAATACTACTACTACTACTACTACTACTACTACTACTAATAATAATAATAATAATAATAATAAACATAATAATGATAATAATAATAATAATTATTATTATTATTATTATTATCATCATTATTATAAGTAAATAGTATTTAACTGGTAGACATATCATATATATAAAACTTTGAATTTAATTCATTTAACAAATATGTAACTAATTTTAGTGGATTTATCAAATAAACACACATACTTAAATATTTGTCTTAATTCATGAAACAAAATGCATAATTCATTTTAAATTGCCTTTAAATGAACTTTAATTTAATTTATTTAAACTAATAAATTTAGTTAAACTAAATAGACTATAATTAATATAAAACTTTGAATTTAATTTATGTAACAGATATTTAACTAATTTTAGCACATTTTACTTAATCTATTTAGCAACTGATTTCCATCAACATAATAATAATAATAATTATTATTATTATTATTACCGAAGTTTGTTTTGTGTTCATTTTGAGAGTTCGAAACGGCTTGCCAAAGCTAACTTTCTGGAAAAGTTCAGTCCGGCTGCAAAACACCTTCGTACTACCATTGGTCCATGACGATTACGTCATAGGAGGTGTGTGCTGAGGCTCCGCCTTCTTTCACACGGATCTCTTCTCTGGGTTCATTTCGTCTGTCGACTCCCTGGAGGTGAGGTGTCCGCACAGTGGAGTGCTGCTTTATAGTAGCAAATTAAGTTGTGCTTCTGATGAAATAAGACACTGACACTGTTTTTTATTTTTAATACTGCTGCTTGCTTTTAAGCAATTACATTGAATAAAGTGCCATGTAAATACACGTGACATGACTTTACGGGAGTGCTAATTTGCAGAGCTTGTGCAAACATACCCGTGTTGCTATAAACAGATGCTTTTTTTATTAAAATATGCTTGCTGTTCTCTCCATTTTTTTGTGTTTATTTTGTTACTGAGAGGAAAGCGCGCAGCATATATATATATAGCGTGAGCACATGAAAGAGTCCTGGAAACTGTCTGTGCCGAAAACCTTGCTCGTATTCTGTGTAAGAGGGTGTAACTCTAAGAGAAGCAGAGAGTGGGCAATGTGATCCGGTTTCCTCCTGAAGAATACAGCTCAATATAGAAGTAAAAATGAAAAGGGTTGGTGAAGTGAACCCCTGACCTGTCTGCTCTCACAGCGTCTCGAGTGTTACATCTGTGAGCGCGGAGAGGAAGAAAGTCAGACAGATGTATTATTGATAAACATCCAAACTCTGTGACTTTGGAAATAGAAAATTATTTATATTTGATGGGCACAAGTGCGCAGTCGATTTAGATGGTGAAGAAGTTAACATGTTTACATTATGACGGGATACAGGCAGGCATCTGTGTCTGAGAGAGAGAGAAAGAACATTTTCTCGTTTTAGTCACAATTTTACATCTGATCTAGGAGACTTAAAAAAACTAAATTTTTATGTCTTTATGACCTCCACCACAGGTGTTGTATATTTAAGATATCTTAAAGGGATGGTTCACCAAAAAAAAATACAATTCTGTAATTATTTACTCAAAATTCTGTAATAATTTACCCTCAAATTCTTCCAAACCTGCACAAGTTTCATAGTAGGAAAAAAAAAATCTATGAAAATCAATGGCCACTGCAACTTTTTGGTTAGCAATCTTCTTTTATGTTGAGCAGAACAAAGAAATGAATACAGGTTCGGAACAACTTGAGGGTGAGTAAATGATGACAGAATTTTCATTTTGGAGTGAACTATCCCTTTTAAGTAGTCACCACTTGCTTGCCATTAAGTTCCACTTAAATTACTTGTTTCAGTAGGAAATACGCGTCATATATATATATATATATATATATATATATATATA
>NW_015647049.1:411795-412844 GCF_001515625.1 Sinocyclocheilus rhinocerous
AAAAAAAAATACAATTCTGTAATTATTTACTCAAAATTCTGTAATAATTTACCCTCAAATTCTTCCAAACCTGCACAAGTTTCATAGTAGGAAAAAAAAAATCTATGAAAATCAATGGCCACTGCAATTTTTGGTTAGCAATCTTCTTTTATGTTGAGCAGAACAAAGAAATGAATACAGGTTCGGAACAACTTGAGGGTGAGTAAATGATGACAGAATTTTCATTTTGGAGTGAACTATCCCTTTTAAGATCCTTGTGTTCTGTTCTATTCCATTGTGCTTCTTCTGAGTAGATGACTTTGGAAAATCTGTCTAATTTTAAACTATGTATTTTAAAACCATTATTACCTCATTAGTGGCTGAACAATCCGTTTTTTTGTTGTTGCTTTTTTGTGAAACATGTTTTTTTTTTCTAAGCATGGAAACTCATTAACATTTTTTTGTTCAGATATTCTGAATAAATAAAAACAATGTGCGTTTGTCATAAATATTCAGTCCCTGAGGAGGTTAACGCACAATATCACTCAAAGGACGCAACAATTGGCATCTACCTGTGAATCATTAAAATAACTTTAATTTTCTCTATAAAATCTCATGTCAAGAGCACTCATACACGCATTATTATAACGGACTCACGCGTGCTTCCTGTACGACTCCTGTACGCCACAGCAATCGCCTTAACCTTGATTGCAGTCTTCATCCATCAAAATTTTACTAGCGAGACTGGTTATCCAGTCGAGAAAATGTATCACAGAATATGACAGAGCTCGTGTTTAAAAGCAAAACACACTGGAATGAATAATTCACTGAAAACACAATGCGAGTCTCTGTTCTCTCTGCAATCTCTGATGTAATCAGCCTGGTTTCCTTTATATTAGCGCTGTTTTGGACGAATTGTTTGAATGCATTCGCTTACTCATCACTGGACTGAAAACTTTCCCGGAGTTTAGCAGCTTAAAATGATCTGATCACTAGCAGAGTAGCAAAATTGGGTTACAGGGTTAGAATATAAATTGTGCTTCAGTAATTTTGCGTTAATTGCGTTAAAT
>NW_015647049.1:412854-425530 GCF_001515625.1 Sinocyclocheilus rhinocerous
ATTTTAAAGTGGTTAAGCAAATTATAATAATAATAATCGGCAGGGATCCCAGACAAATACAATTAGTGTGCCTCACCTTCAGCCGACACTGAAACACACTGGAATGAATAACTCAGTGAAAAGAGTCTCTATTCTCTCTGCAGTCTCTGATGTAATCAGCCTGGTTTCCTTTATATTAGCGCTGTTTTGGACGTATTGTTTGAATGCATTCGCTTACTGGATCATTGGACTGAAAACTTTCCCGGAGTTTAGCGGCTTAAAATGATCTGATCGCGAGCAGAGAAGCAAAATTGGGTTAAAGGGTTAGAATAGAAATTGTGCTTCAGTAATTTTGCGTTAATTGCGTTAAATTATTTTAGGATTGTAAGGATTGTAAAATTCGTTAAGGATTGTAAAATTAATTGCATGCGTTAACGTGTTAACGTTGACAGCCCTAATATATATACAAACGGTAGTTTGTTTGCATAATATGCATGTATGAATATACTGTAAATATTTCTGCTGTATTATTTTTCCAGGACTGGTCATATGCATGTGTGAGTGTTACTGAGTGTTATTATGGTGTGAGGATCTATGGATATGGGTGACAATGCTCCAGCTCAGCTCTTAATGGAGATAATGGCACTCCATGCAGAGAGTCATCAGCAAGGAGGAAGTGAGAGGTTTGTCCTCTTCGCGCCCTTGCTGAGTTAAAACACTCTAATCTCGCATTAATTCCTGCAATACCGGTATCACCGCGGGGGCGTTCCCTCTTTTCCTCGCTTTCCTTCGCTTTTTAAATAGCTTGTAAAAGCTGCTTGCGCATTTTACTTTCACTTTCAAATAGCGGCAATTCGGCGTAAAGCAATTGTTCGTTTTTAGTTTGTTTGAATTTCCCCTCTTTTCCTCACTTTCCTTCGCTTTTAAATAGCTTAAATGCGGCGTGTACGTTTTACTTTCACTTTCGAATTAGCGGCAGTTCGCCATCAATTGCTTGAATGCAACAACAAAATACACCGTCAAACTCACCTTTAGCCTATATATAAAACATAGAACTTTTGGTTGTTGTCGACTCAGTTGTGCACTAGAGCTAGAACAGTCCAATGAAAAGCCTTCAGTTTAGAAGCTGGAAAGTATCATTTGTTGAATACCTAATTAGCGAACATTTTTTCACTGGACCTAAAAATACTTTTGATTGACAGATTTGCGATTTATATTCTCTTAGCAGCTACAGTCCTGCTGAATCAGCATTTTGGATCATGTCAAAATGTCAGTTCAGTTTCTCCTCTGAGAAAAGACAGATTGGATCTCAGTTTTTCCTTGAGAAAGTTGACAGGATTTTTTTGGATTTATCTAAAGGAGGTTCACTTTTCTTTTGAGCTTGACGTTTACATCTGGTATGGAGATCTATGTGGCGTGGTCAACGCTAGCACTGGCATAATATTCTGTGATGCGAACACTAAAACCATATTGAGAGGTACTCAGAAACATATGTGACTACATCACATTTGTAGAATAAACATGGATGACAACAGTGAAGGACCGCCTTTCCACCTGTCAGTCATCCATTGCACTACCACATGGTTGTTTTGCTAGATATGTGCCGCTTTAAAGGAATATGAAAATTAAAGTTTGCTGAAATTTTATTCACCATCCAAGATGTAGATGAGTTTGTTTCTTCATCAGAACAGATTTGGAAAAATTTAGCATTACATCAATTTATTTATTTATGATTTAACGCCATGTCAGCAGCAGTGGCTATATTTTACGTTTATTAGCAAAACGAGTAAGAAAGCTTGGAGGCAGGCATACACCTTGATGTAAAAAAATCAAATAAATAAATGACACAAAGTTTAAATAAAGTAAAAATCAGCAAACAGTGTGGAACCAATTAAATATATGGCATGAGGAAACATTTCAATTTCACAATTCAGTCATATATATCATTTCAAAACAGTTATTAGCATTACATCAATTACTCACCAGTGGTCCTCTGCATTGAATGGGTGCCGTCATCAAAACCCACCTGCATATTTGTTTAGAACTGTTCTGGGCTGTTTTTGCTTGTAAACGGTGCTTGATGAACATATTTCTCTCTTGATTCAGATGAGACAACTTTTACTGGAGAAAGCAATAGTATTGATGGAGGTCTGGATTGTTTGATGGATTATTGTGATGTTTTTATCAGCTGTTTGGACTCTCATTCTGACAGCACCCATTCACTAAAGAGGATCCATTGGTGAGCAAGTAAAGCAAAATTTCTCCAAATCTGTTCTAATGAGGAAACAGACTCATCTACATCTTGGATGGTAATTATGGTACATGTTCAGCAATGTTTTATTTTTGTGTGAACTATTCCTTTAAAAACAAATAACCATCCAATTTAAAAAAGCTAAATAAAATTATTTTTAATAATAAGAATAAAATAATTATTTATTTGTCTGATTAATTATTTTTTTATTTTCTTTCTTTTGCGCATAATGACTAGTCATTGATCACCCAGTGTAAACAGGGTTCTTCTGTCATATTTCACACATTTGTAAAACTCTTCACAGCAGCAGTGCTGTACAACACAGAGAATCATTAGGTTATGTCTTCTTCTTCCCTCTGATGTCCCTCGGGCTGAATCCGAGCTGCTGTCTGCTGATTTACTGCTCAGATATGCTGATTGTTTATTATGCTAACAAAGAGACAACTCGGCTGTTAATCATCAGCTTACATTCGTCTAACAGAATAAGGAGCGGTTATGCAGTTATCTGAAACTGCCTCTTAGTCTTCCTTTGACCGAGCTGTGATTTTAATTTATTTATTTTCTATTGACCAAGCTTCTCTCTCTGCCTCACTCCTCTCATCTTCTCAGTGTGAGGTATGAAGCGGTCCAGCGTGACACTGCAGCTAATCCATGTTTAATCATCTTTCACATGATCTATTTCTGACTCCGTCATGCAGGGTGCCAGCCTGTGAACACGACCCTGTGATGATGGGTTAAAGAAGACATCAGGAAGAGGTCTCTGCTTTTCCTCACAAATATCTGACTGTGGCTTTTGAAGCAGAGCCAGTCAAAGATTATAGATGTCTTTTTTAATGACTCTAGTCTTCGGATAGTCAGGCTGATTCATTTAATCTATCCAGGCAGATCCTGGAAAGAGTCGTATTGGAAATTGAGAACTATTTGTTTAGTGCTGTCTCATACAGTACCGGTCACATTAATCAAGTCTGTAAGATCACATAATTAGGTATGTCAAAAATGCTCCTATATAACTTCTATGGAAATGTAATTTTTGACACCTTAAAGCATTGTTTGATGTTTATTTATTGATTGATTGACTATGTAAATGAATTGTTGCTTTTGCAATGCAACTTTTTATTATAGTAAAAATCAATGTATTGTGTCAATGAAACTCTAGTCAAATCTAGTTAAATCACAAAACAAATTGACTAAGCAATTTCATTGTGGTTGACTTCAACTCCACATAATATTATTATTAGCGTTAACTAAAACGAAAAACATAACATTTTGGGGATAGATAGATAGATAGATAGATAAAAATATATAATAAAAAAAAACATAAAAATCCAATTGAAATTACTTATTAATATAAATGACAAAAACACAACAAAACTAAAATAACATTCCAAATTGAAGACTTGGAGAAAGGTATGTTAATCTTATATTTTATCCATTATAAAGAGAAAAAAAATATATATATATATTTATTATTATTATTATTATTATTATTATTATTATTATTATTATTTATACTACGGGGCCGTTGAATGCTTGAATCTGATTGACTGACGAACGTTCTGAGGTGTGCAATTATTTTCAGCAGTAAGGAAATAAATTAGTAATCGTACAGTAAATCTATGATTTTTATTTATTTATTTATTATTATTAATTTTTTTTAATGGACTAAAATGATCTCCAGCCCTGAACCTGCCAGAAAATAGGAAAATCAACCTCTTAAGAAGAGCAGCCTCTAGCCTCTGAGTTTTGAGGAGATATGAAGAGATCTTAAGATGTGAATTATTAACTTATTAGCCGTATATTAAAACCCTCTTGTAGTGCTGTTATTTTCTTGCCATTAAGTTAGTGTACCAAGACAAGGCAAAGTACATTGAGGTGTTAATGGTCTAGTTCAGTACATATGTAAAGCTAATGAACATGTAAAGTGCTCTCCTGGAACGCTGCCATTGAACCGATTGAAAAGATTTCTTGCCTTGCTGCTCATATAGTGATTTGATTTTATGAGATGTTAAAACTGCCAAAACATAAACCGTATCTAAAAACAGTACAAAAAGATAAAGTGCTGCTATGTAATTAGCATTTCAGACAATTCCTCAAAAGACACCGACTATATATTCACAAAACAATGATCTGTTGTTTCGAGTTGTGGCTTAGGCTCTTTTGTTTTGTTTACCACACGCCTTTGACTCACATCCAGCATAAACCACAGAAGTTTGCTTTGGTGCGAGAAGTGAAATGTGGTTTGGTTGAAAGCGAGAGCTAATGGTTTCTGCTTTGGTCACAAATTTTCTCTCCTTCACATAATCAAACGAAGAGGCTGAGAAGCGAAACCCGAGGCTAAAATCAGCACTGGGACCCAATTTCACATTAGTTCTTCTCATTGAACAATACAAGCTTCCCCAAACTCTGGTTTGCTTTTGTCAAGGGATGTTTCTCTCACAACTGTTTCTTTGTCCAAAGCTAGAGCTGTATATGATTATATTGGCTGGGGAAACATGCTAGTGAATTCAAGACACTGTAATTAGGGGCGCTGCAGTTGCACCACTGATATAAAACAACCCGAAACCACACAGAGCTGACATTTTCCAGTAGTTCTATCCAAGTCCATATACATGTACTATTATGGTTTAAGTACAGAGTGGGCAATTGCTGGTCCTGTCAAATCTCTGTGTTCATCACAGTGACCAGATCTAGCCTAGCATGTTGGGATGGCTGTGAAAGTGCTTATTCAATCATTTATAAGGGGAGGGAAAAGACGAGTGGTTCGTTGTCTCTAAGTATTTTTTATTTTTTCCTTAAAAAAACAAAAAACAAATGCGATATCAGTAGGTGGCTTGCAAGAGGATGCTGGGAAGTAATTTTCCACAGCGTGCTCTTGGTTTATCTCAGTGTGAAGGCAGATAGAGCAGTTTGATTTTCAAGGCAAACGACAGCTTTCTTTTGTTTGCTTTTTTCTGATTTAAATGCATTGCAAAAGGACCTTTTTATACACCTAGAAGTCTGTTTTTCACTGCATCAGAGGGGAAAAATGCACAAGAATAATATTAATAAAAGAAATGAAAGGGGGACGAAAATGAACTAATTTGATGTAGGTTTTTCTAATTTTATCATATATATATATATATATATATATATATATATATAGTCCAGAAATACTGTAAAAATTGGGCTATTCTGAATACAAAGTCTAAAATGTTTGTTGTTTTATCAGAAGAAACATGACAGACGCTGTTGTGTTTGCAGTCGGCTTAAAAAGATGGATAAAATACTTTAAAACGACTCAGACTGTGTGTTTGTGAAAGATTCAGTGAAATATAAAGAGTAAAATAATGAATGAGAACCCATGAATCACATTCATGTTGCTGATTGGCTGAGACTATAGAGTGTTTGATGACATGCTGGATTTGTAAGCACACTGTGCCATGTGGTGTTTTTTGTTTCTGGCGTTCTCCTTAGAACATTTATAATGGATAAATGGAGTAACTTGGTTCTGAAGAGAAAATCACTTTTGCAGTAGCCTCTGTTGTACCAAAACACATTTGAAGTCATGTTTGAATGAAGGTTTGCTTCAATGTAACACATCAAGGGAACATCAGAATAAGAATGTTTCAAATTGACAAATTCTATTTGGAGTTTGCATGCTTTTCTTTCTGTCCTGCATACATCTTCACTACACAATAGAAATGATGGCATTATTTTCATTAATTTACTTACTTACCTGCTTCCTTCTTTTCTACACACTTCTAGAATATGAAATAGAAATGATAATTTTTGTCTTTTTTTGTCTGTGCTTCTTGACTGTACATTTCTACAATAAAAATAAATCTGTTTTTCAAATTAAAATTGTCCTTCCTTCCTTCCTTCGTTGTCTATACAATACAAATGATTCTTTCCATACTTCTTTCCTTGTTTCCTTTTTCTTTCTATCTGTCTTTCTTTCTTTCCTTCCTTAATATTTTTTTTTCTCCACTGCATTGCATCCCTCTGAAATACTGTTAGTTATCCTTGGCAGACAGTCAGTGATTTCATGCTTAATAAGAACAGTCATCAGAGTAGAATAAGAAAACAGCAATTATTTTAAAGGAAACCAAACATCTTCCACAAAAATATTTTACTTGGGAATCCAGACGTCCCTTCCAGCAGCATGGAGAGAGGAATGCAGCCAGACATCTTCATAGAGGTTCCAGAAAGAATATAAATACAGCAGTGATCGCCTGCTTAATTGGGATCCTTTAGAAAATCCCTTCAAGCCTCTATTCAGCCTCTATCATGTTGATGTCTAACATGTGAATGCTGCCGGCTACCAAAACGTCTGTGTTGTGAGGAGACCTAAACAAAGATTTTTCCTTGATGCATCCTAGCCTACCGCTTCATGAAAAGGTCAGAGGCAGCTGTTATTCAGCTGTGATGCTCACAGAGCTTTTTGCTACATTAAATCCCGCAGTTGATTCCTCATGTCCGTGTAGCTTTATTTCAGAATTACGCCCCATCAACATCGCTCATCCTGCACCCCGCCACGGTATACTTGTACTTCTGTTTCATAAGCTGAAATTTGATAAGTCAGCTGTCAAGAGAAGTAGCTCAGCCTTGATCAGACTGTTTTTTTCAGAGAATAATGCTCAGAGGCGAGTACTGTGCTATTTTTCATCTAAAACCACATTAAATTGCATTTTGATAATTATTTTATCGTTATAATGCATGCAGTTTTGTGAACTTATATTGAGAGGCGAAATTGAATATTTGTACTTTTAAAAATCCATTTGTAACACAGCAGGGCTGTTTAAAATGAATTAGTGACAGTAAAAGGGGATTAAAACATAAAAAAATTAAATACATGTTTTTCCTCACAGACTACCAGTCAAAGGTTTTGGATGTAAGAATTTTTCTTTTTTTCTTTTTTTAAATAAATGCTGTTCTTTTGAACTTTCTATTCAAAGAGTCGTCAAAAATTTTAAACAGCACACCTGTTTTCAACACTGATAATAATAAATGTTTCTTGAGCAGCAAATCAGCAAATTAGAATGATTTCTGAAGGATTATGTGATACTGAAGACTGGAGTAATGATGCTGAAAATTCAGATTTGCATCACAGGAATAAATTACATGTTAATATATATTAAATTAGAAAACAGTTATTTTAAATTTTAATAGTATTTCACACCATTATTGTGGTTTTGAACAAATAAATGCAGGCTTGGTGAGCATAAGACACTTTCAACAATTTTTACTGACCTGAGTTACTCTATGTTAAGATAATAAAAAGCTCATTGACTAGTTGCGCATCAGCTATTCATTTTAGCTTATTTGAATTGACTTTGAGCAAGCAGAGGCAAACAAGATGAGCTCATGTATAACTTAGCCAATATCCTCTTCATTTTAATTCTGAATATTTATACAAGCTCATGTAGATGACTTCTGCTCTCAGTGGGAGAGGGACCGTCCTGCCCCACCATTCTCAGACTAGAGGACATCAAAGCGATGGAAGTTGAAGTGCGTCAAGGGACTGAGGAGACCAAGCTGTGAATTTGTGATTAAAGCAAGGTAAATGAGTCCATTAGAAGCAGAATAGCCCTGGAGACATGACAGGAGTAAATCATTGTGGCTAATTTCCTTCCCTCAAGGACAGATCAGAGAAAAAAAAAAAGAGAGGGGGAGACAGAAAGGGAGAGAAATAGCTGGTTGAGAAAATGATGGAGCTCAGGGCCTTTTCTGAAAGGAACGAGAAAGCCATCGCCATTCTGGCATTTGGTATTTCATAAACTCGTTTAGATTTGGCACTTTCAAAGTTTAGACGTCTCTGGTCTGGGGCTTTGTCTTATTGTGTCAGCGTAATTAATCACTGTAGGAACTTTACGAAGACATTATCGTGGTCGCATGCCTCTCAGTGCAGAAAGTCACTGATAACACTTGCATATGGGAAGCCCCAGCTGAGATCGGCTTTACCTGCCAGCACTGGCAAATTGGTGCAGGTGTCATGTGGCCAGAATGTCCACATTAATTCCTTTTTGACATATGTAAACCCTCAGCTCATGGAAAAAGTACATGGTGGTATCAAAGGATGGAGCCCCGTCAGAGTAAATGCTCCATGTGTCCCAGCGGTGGGTGAACCTGGCAACGGCCCCAGCAAATAGGTCTCCTCTGACCTGTCCGTCTGTTCCCCTGGAACCTCTCCTCACTGCCTGTGTGTGGTGTTGAGTCTGGGAACATGTTCATAAACATGCACATATGACCACACACAGGTGTATGTTTTATTAATAAGAAAAAAAAATGAATACGATAGTTTAATAATTGAATTCCATACATAATCTTAGAGATGCAATGTTTGTTATTTGATTTGATTCATGATTTTTTATTTTTATTTATTTATTTAATTTGGCATTTTATATTTACATTACTATTCAAAAGTTTGGGGGCAGTACGATGTTTTAATGTTTTTGAAAGAAGTGTCTATTATTATAGATATATTAATTTGGTCAAAAATACAGTAATATTGTGAAATAATATTATTATTTAAAATAATTGCTTTCTATTTCAATATATTTCAAAATGTAATGTATTCCTGTGATGGCAAAGCTGAATTTTCAGCATCGTTACTCCAGTCTTCAGTGTCACATGATCCTTCAGAAATCATTCTAATATGCTGATTGACTGATCAAGAAACGTTTTATTATCAATGTTGAATACATTTGTGCTGCCTAATATTTCTGTGGAAACTGTGATTTCTTAACTTTTTTAATCTTTTTTTTTTTGTAACATTGTAAAAGTTCTCTACTGTCTCTTTTAATCAATTTTTAGTATTTATTAATATTTATAAAAAAAAAAGCTACCATTCCATACTCTTTATTTATTTATTTATTTCAGTAACTATTTTATCAGCATAAAATTGTGGGTGGAAAAAAAAACTTTAAATGAATTAAAAGGTTTAAAATGAACAGATTTTCAGTATGGTCTCAGACCTTTATATCCCATGGTATTCACCCTCAGCGGCCTTTTTCACTGCTGGAACACCAATGAATTGGGTGCTGATCTAAACTGATAGTAAAACGTGTTCTGAAGTAGAAACTACAGAAAATATACAGGCCCAGTCTACAAAGTCATGTAAAAACAACATCCAAAACATGAACAGCTTGAGTTTCTCCTGCTCTGTTCTTCTTACATCAGCCAGTATTGTGATTAGATAGTTGAAGATCATCCCGGGTATCTGTTTGTTTAGTTTAACACTATTGCTCTTATGTAACTGTGGATTTATCCAGGCATCGTCTGAGGCATCATCTCCACACATCCACACATGTTGTTTTGATTGCTACTAATGTGGCATGTCTTGCTCTATGCAGCCTGAAAAGTAAGCCCGACCCAGCCCAACCGCGCAGCACTAATAGAATACAGAGATGAGACGCCCTTAATGGAAAAGTAGCACCTAAGTCAATACACTTAAACAGAGCATGTTTAAACACGCAAGACCTGTTTCCCCACAAGCTATTAAAGCCGCCGAAATCAAAGTGTGCTTGTGTTTAATGCGGTTTAGATACTGAAAACAGAGCATAAATCTGGATCCCCTCTGCTTTTTTCAGCCCTTCTAATATTTTAATAAATAAAGAGATGTTGTCTGTTCGCTAGTCCGTTTGTTTGTTGTTCAGTAACTTTTATGTAATTCCCCATTTCCAGTGTTCACAAAACCCATTATGTTTCTGTTGCAAATGGAAAGATGGCGGAAAGAAGCAAATCAATTATGCGGCTCAACACTTCGGCTTTAGCAAAATCATTATTTGCTTCTATAAGAAGGGAACATCAGTCTGGTGCTTTGACGTGAACAATTGGTTTGTTTATGGTTGGCAACTTAGACATTTTGATGAATCATTTTTATGTGGGATTTATTATCAGTATGCGGAATGCGGGCACATCATATATACAGTCTGGCCCAGTTTTGTAATGACTGCGGAAGGTGTATTTATCAGATTCTGGAAGTGCAGGGACAACCACACTATTAAGAAAATGTCACTTTTTGTGACCAAGATGCATTACCAAAACATCCCTCTTCTGATGTAGTGCAATGACATTCAAACAGTTCAGGCATATCTGTTTCTTTGTTTTGTTTTGTCTTTTTGTTTTGTCATCTTTCTTTTATTTTGTCTTTTTGTTTTGTTTTTTGTTTGTTTTTCCTGAGCATCCAAGTTGCTTTTTTTTTTTTTGTTATGTTATGTTATGTTATGTTAGATTTTATTTTATTTTATTTTATTTTATTTTATTTTATTTTATTTTATTTTATTTTATTTTGTTTTGTTTTGTTTTGTTTTGTTTTGTTTTGTTTTGTTTTGTTTTGTTTTGTTTTGTTTTGTTTTGTCCCTGAATATCTGGGCTGCTAGTTTCTATACAAATGGGTGCTTATTTTTACTCCATATATTTTGTCTCTCTATATTAATTTAAATATATGTACTAGTATGCAACATTGTGGCATGATATAATATATTGTGGTTGAACCCTTTTGTTTTTTGTGCATTGTATGATTTTAAAGGACAAATCTTTCACTTCCTATAAAGCTAGGTCATTAAACCCATGAAATGAAGTGGAAATGATAGTTCTAGTTATCTTGCAATTGTATGTAAGCTTAATTAGTGCTATTATCATGACTCATTTCAGTAGTATGTGGTTTTATCTCATGCCGCTGTGTCCTCGGCATTGGGAAATGTGAACAATGACATTGCTGTTTAATTATTGTTATGCAGGGTCATTTACAGAGATTACATAACTATGCACTTAAAGCAGTCGTTCAGCTGAAACGCCTCTGATTGGCAAAAAAAGGGAAGGGGAGACATAGAAATCTCAATTTGTTTTCATTTATAAACCTGCAATTAAGTAATTATCACATTCCAGACAGTATTCTCCTGTGCGTCTTGTAGCTTCAAGAGTCATTATTTATTTCTGAATAACTAAATTGCTGTGCATCTTTGTGTATCGTGTCGAAACTGGGATTCGTTTGATTCCCAAACAGCCCTTGAAAGTGTATTTGAAAAGTTGCCGTGGCTGCTTTACTTATGCTGTCATGAATACAGTCAGTTTGTATATCAGAACTGTCTTTGTATTCATATGATGCACCATAACATCAATGAGTCGCCATATCAAGCATTCAGACAGGAACTACAGATGATCCACTTTAATATTTCACAGCAGCTTATAGAATAACCCTTTCATCATCAACCCCTATTCCAGCAGCCCTATTCCATATATATAATGAGATATTATTAAAACTGCTGGTATATTCATACTGTTTTCTCCGAAATGCATCAGTGTTGCATACTCAGCAGCTGTGATGGATCTCCACCCTCAAAGGTCACCCAATGCCCTGCTGCGCCTCCATGCAGTGGTCAGCAGGTGCTGTGTTCTGTGGGACTGAGCCTCACTCTGTCTCGCTCAGTGTTCCTGGACTCCAGCGGACCCCATTTGGCGGCGGTTCTGCCTGTTAGAGACCTTTTGCATTGACTGTGGTGCCAGCTCATGGTGGGAAACGGGCAGTTTAGCCTCACCCTCTCGGAATCACTGCTGATCTTGATGAAACGTCTGGTGCCAGCCAAAATCTGCGGGTGCCGCTGCCAACCCAATGTAATGGCTATGCCAATAGGAATGATGGGGAGCCAGGGATGAAAGAGAAAGGAAATGTTGGAGAGAATTTGTGTGGTTGAAAGGAACGGCGATTGATATGGCTTGATTTCCCCCATTGTGTTAAGGGAAGTTCACAGGTTAATCAGGTCACTTTTGAAACCTCGACTATATGGTTAGTTGCATTTTATTATTTGCATTTAACATCGTTTTAATCCCTGCTGACCGTGACACTTTCCAAACAAGGGGCTGTGACCCCGATTGAGGAATGGAGTACGTGTTCATTTTTTAATTACTTGCCTCTGGAGGCTTGATCTCTGTGAGCTGTGTAATTCTGAAGACCACCTGTTGGGCATTGTGAGCCATTTCCTCAGTGTGTGATCGCTTTGAGAGTTCACAGGAAATGGAATTAGTGTCTGAAAATGGCAGCACAATCACAGAAATGACGGGTCATTTCCTTTATTCTCTGCGTGTGTGATTATATGGTTAGTGCTGGAAATAATATCAGTCGAGACTTAAACACACTGCCATTGTGCTGAGCTTTGCCTGTCATTTATGCAGGTTCAAACTGAACTTTGACCATTAAAAAAATAAATAAACAAATAAATAATAATAAATTGACCAAATAATGTTTTGTAGATCATTTTGATGTAACTCAAATTGTATTTAACACATTACCTAAAATACAGGTAAGATTTAAGATGGAGTGTACTGTGAAAGAAAATGAGTGTGTTTCCATCCCAACTAACATTGTGAGCAAAGAACACAAAAAATAAATAAATAAATAACATAAGAGTTTCTCAATCACATGTATTGTTGATAAATTAATGGCTTAATTTTTATATATATATATAT
>NW_015647049.1:425561-434536 GCF_001515625.1 Sinocyclocheilus rhinocerous
TATAATTAATTTTTTATGTTTTTGTGTTAACACTGGTTAATGAAGTAGAATTTTACAGAATGTATTAAGTAAGGAATAATTGACACCGGGCTATTGAAGTCTTAGAAAAAGAATGCACACTTGAGATGAGCAGCATATTATATTATAACAGCATATTTCTGAAGGAAATCATGTGTCATGTGACACTAAAGACTGGAGTAAAGGCTTAGTTATTTTAAATTGTAATATTATTTTACAACATTACAATTTATCTATCTTTCTATCTTTACTGTATTTTTATTAAATAAATGCAGCTTTAGTGAGCGTAAAAGACTTTCAAAAACAACATTACTGACCCCATACTTTTTAATGGTAGTGTGTGTCTTTTTTGCCAGCGCAAATTGCTTCTTGTATTCCTCTTTCGATGTTTTACTTTGTGGGACAGTGTGGTTACTTTAGTAGCATGAGCGTAACTAATGACACTCTAATAAGAGGGGGGTGTAGATCGCCTTTGATTGTCAGTCTTGCAGAAAGAGTCAGACAGAAATTCTGACAGAAATTCAGCACTTACAAGGCAGCAAAGGATTCTGGGTTGGAACGAGGAGAAGAATAGGACCTCAGAGGGCTTCAGTGCCAGATGCAAAATAAAGCCAGATTGTCAGAATATCCTTATGGTGCTGTAAACCTCAGTTTATTATGCATCACAGTGAGCTCATCAGTGAGTTCTTGCTCTGTTCTTTAATCATGGCTGTGGTAATTGCAGTGTCAGGGCACACGGCCCTGTGTTTTGGGCTCAAGTGTTGGTGGACCAGGTGTCACTCAGAACTTTGGCAGAGATAGTTTGTGGCAAGCAGTCCGGCTCTCTTCACCCTTATCCACCTGATTACTGACACCCTTATGCTCCCGCAATGGCTGATGTCCTGGTATTGCCACTCCACCTGCTCTCCAAAGGCCACTCTTAGTCCTTTGTCATTGGAACGGGTTTTTCGATTACTATGCCCTCTTTCTCTCACAAACTGCATGTGTGGTCAGATTTGTGTGTATAAGCAGAAAATCATAGAGACTGGTGCTTGTGTCTGTCTGTCTGTCTAACCCATCGTTTTATTGGTCGTTCCATCCATCTTTCTAAAGTTCTATTTATAGTTCTTCCTGTCTGTCTTACAACAAACCTAGAAAGTTGTCCAGTGGAAACATCGTCCCGAACCCCCAGTGACTCACCTTTTCCACCTCGGATGAGTCTGTATCACTGGTTTCAAAATTTAAATACAGCTAATTACAATTACCATAAACTAACCCTAACCCAAACAGACACACACTGACTCATCCATATATGCAGATTCACATTAAGCTTATTATGAAAAAAAGAAATAAGGCTGTTCTAGAGGAAATAATGTTCAATTTCAATAAATTAAGCATTCATTCCACCATGAATAATTAGCAGCAGTCTTCCTGCAGTTGTGTGACAGTTTTCATCGCAGGAATGCTGACCACCTGAAGAAGTCCCTTTAATGGCTAGTTAATTTGATTTAACGGTGATTGAATCTATTGGCGATAATAATTTAACATTGATTGATTACCTGAGGTCTAATCACCATCGCTCTCTCTCTCTCCTCATGTGCTGCTCGGCTGATCAGATATTCTCGCCGTTTCAGGTAAGCACGGTTTCAAATCCTCCTTTATTCCGCTGAAACGTCATCAGACGTTATCTGCTGAGGCTGTTTTGTGTCTGTGCTGGTTTTAAACTGTTTTACGAATGCTGTTATGATGCTTAGGGAAGGCAAGAAGTCAAGCGCTAATCTGACAATGCCTCAAATTAGAGGAAGTCGGCGATGTGAGCGATGGGTTTGTTGTTAGGGTAATTGGAATGTTCTAGTGATGAGTGTGGGCTTCTGCAAACTCACGAATGTGTGACGGCTGACACAGCCTCGAGATGAGACGGGAACGGATCATCCGGCATTCTGTTTAGACGTATCAGAGAATCAGCTAATGAGCCCGCTCACAATACGGGACGATTATTTCCAGGGTCTGGATCCCATCGTCAGGGAGATTAATGTAGATATGAGCTTGTGTTACTTTTTAAAAAATCAGTTCTTGTATTTTGAGAGCAAAAGTAATGTTTAGATGAATGAGTCTTGTGTGATGAACTGATGCATGTAGTAATTGAAGAACAAGACTTGGGTGGATGAGGCTCTGGAGAAGGAAGTGAGATGTTGCCGGTGGTTTGGAGGATGGGATTGTCCCAGCAGACACTTTTGGCACTACTGATTGGTTTTAGCCTTTTTTTTTTTTTGACAGTGTTTTTCTTAGAAAGTTATGTTAACATTTGATCATTTGCACTTCCATCTAACTGTTATCTACATTTTTGGTATGTTCTTCTTTTTGGATGACGAGCAGGCAGCTCTTGTGTTTAGACGGCATCTAGAATTAATAAAATGTGCATGAAAGTTTCTTCGGAGCTGTTGGTATGATTTGACAAGCCGAACTTGTTGGTTGCTAATGATTAATCAACAGGGTCTCAGAAATTGTGTGGTAAAATGTGTAAAAGGTATTTTTGTGTGTGTGTAAATATGTGTAAAAAAAAAAAAAAACTAAACCAATGCTAATTATTGATATATGTTATTTATATATATATAACTGTTCAAAGGTTTTTATAATATTTATTTATTTTTAGAAATATCTTATTCTTAACAAGGCATTTATTTGACCAAAATACAGTAAAAACAGAAACATTGTGAACTGTTATTACAATTTAAAATACCTCTTTTCTATTTTGCTATATTTTAAAATTACATGTATTCCTGTGATGGCAAAGCATTTTCAGTAGCCCTTAACCAGCATTTATTTGAAACAGAAATCTATGTAATTGTGAAAATGTTTTTATTGTCACTTTTGATCAATTTAAAGTGCCCTTGTTGCGTAAGTATTCATTAAAAATAAACTAATAAATAAATAAACCTTACTGACACCCAACTATTTATTTATTTGTTATACATTGTTTAAAAGTTACTAATAATTGTTTCGTTTAGAAAGGAAATTTTGACTGGACTTTTCAAAATGACTCAAAATCAGATATTTGCATTTGTGTGATGAGAAATGGCTTAAATTCAACAGGGAACAATTGTTTGCCAGAGGGAAACAATAATCACACAAAACCAGAGTGCAACAAAGCAACGTCAGCAATACTCAAATAAACTTAAACCTATAATAATGCTTAATAACAGCTGTCATATGTCCTTGTATGTTCCTATGCATTGATTATACATAATTAAATCATCATAAACAAGGGCATAAGCAATATGCATATTCCCCACAGCTTCAGTTTTATCCTTAATCATTTTGAGTGATTAACACTTAAAAACTTCATGTATTTTTAAGCTAAAAAAAATTAAAAGAAACCTTGCTCGTACTTAATTAGGTGTAATAATTTTTTCTTGTGAATCATACGACTTATAAACAGGCTTTGGTTACCATCCCGTATTTCTCTGTCACGCTTTCTCGCTTCCCTTCAAACCATTTTACTTCTTTATTTTTCATCTCAGCTGTACCATCACTGTTTACGCTCTTAATATCTTCCTTATAAACTCATCATGGTGACAACAGTTCCTCCCTGGGACAAAGAGAAAGTAATAAAAAAACGTCAGCATGAAAGGATCTTGAGGAAAAAAAAGGTGCATCAGTATATCCTGGGGTGATTTTAAATGTTTGCTTTACAATGATTCCATGTAGCGGTCACCTGGGGCTATCTGAGTAGCTGCGCCAATTAAATTAGGTAGCAGCAGAACTCCTGCACCCCCGACTGCATCCTGTTTACCAGCGATCCCCGCGGACACTCTCCGCTCTGCTCTGCTCTGCTGTGTACAGTAATTGCATTTAGGACACTGTCGCCTTGCAGAATATTGTAGAGAATGAAAAAAACATACATCTGAGAAGACAGGCTCTTCAGTATTACAAGCATGGACTACATTACCCATGAGGCCTTGCTGCTAGGGAATAGTTTGCATGGCCGTCAAAAGGTCATGGCAGAAAGTTCAAACAAAGAAGTTTCTAATTACATGGACGCTTGGATGTTCATGTCCACAGAGGGTTGGAATTTAAGAACTGAAATGTGCGATATGGTTTCATATCGTTCTTAATATGACCAAGGAGGCTTTATAGCTCAAGGAACGCATTGAATTATATGCATATTGAATTATACAGGAGTTGTAATGTGCATATTGATTGTGGGAAGGTTATTAAAAGGTTGTACTAGTATTAGGTTACAGCGCTCCTGCTGTTGACTATCTGAATATTGTCCTTTCTTGACAGAATCTGCATTTTTCTGTGAATGGGAATAAAAACAGTCCTTTGTCTGGTAATCAGACTCTGTTTTGAATGAGTTTTACCAGTGAAGTCCATTTCCCAAGCTAATGTCTCTTATAAACGGTCTATTTAGTGACTCAAAATCACAGCATGACTTTTTGATTCGCTCAAATTAACCATTCATAAAAGCCTTTTGTTCAGCAATTAGACAAACTTTGTTTTTTGTGCACTAAAAAATAACAGGTTCATAAGCCGCGATGTTAGTTTCTGATTCACTAAATCGAACTGTGCATAAGTAATTTGCTAAGGAATCAGATTTTCCTTTATGTTTTTGATTCACTAAAAAGAACCATCTTGTAAGAGTCATTTGCTTGAGAATCAGACTTCACTGGTTGTGCTGAATATTTATTTTTCACTCAAAAGAACCATTTGTTAGAGTCATTAGCTCAGGAATTAGACTTCACTGATCAAGGCCGTTTTTTTTTTTTTTTGATTCACTAAAAGCAACCACTCATAAGAATCATTCACCTGGGAATCAGACTCATTGCATATTTACGATTCACTAAAAAGAACCACTCATAAGAGTGAAATCCGACTTCCTGTATGCTTTTGATTCATTATAAAGAACACATTCATAAAAGTCATTCACTCGGGTATCAGTATTCCCGTATGTTTTTGATTCACTGAAAAGAAAATGTTCATAAGAGTCTTTAGCTTAAGAATCAAACTTAACTTGTTCCTCTGAACATTTACAATTCACTAAAAAGAGACATTGTAAGAATCATTAGCTCAGGAATCAGACTTCACTGACCAATATCTATGTTGTTTGATTCACTAAAAGCAACTGCTCATGAGAGTAATTCAAATGGGAATCAGACTTCCTATACGTTTTTGATTCACTAAAAAGAATCACTCATAAGAGTCAAACAGATTTCACTAGTCATGCTTGTATGTTTCTGTTCACTATAAAGAACCGTTCATGAATTGTTTGCTGTGCAGAACATTTTTCGGTTCTAGTATTTATTTATTTAAAACTGAATCAGTTCTTGATTCCCAACCCTAAATATAATGGCACATTGTGAAGAAGGTACTGTCTCCATGTCAAGCTGTTGGGGTTTGATGCTGTCCAACAGTTTTGTCAGACACTGTGTTGAGCATTCTGTGGAGACGATGTGATTACAGACTGCTTTTCTGTGATCTCACCGATGCTTAGCACTTCTAAAGACCCTCGGCTTCTGTCAGGATCAAGCTCTTGGCCCATAAGAGGGACCACATAGATGGGTTAATTAAACTTAAATAATAAAAAATAAAAAAATGGCAGTAATGACCTGTGGTTTGGAAGGGCAAAAACATATGGCAGTAGACAACTTCCCATCTCTTCGCTGCCAGTCTGCGGTGACGCCCCACCTTCGCTCGCTTTGATGATGTCAGCCAATGGCGGTGGCAAATTGCCAGGGTGGCATTAGGTATGCTGGACAGGTGGCAAAGAGAGAGAGAGGGACACTGGCATGACACCGTAATGAGAGGCATGCCAACTGTTTCCCCGTCTGCTGCCGGGCACGGCTCTCCGGACCGTTAAATCACAGAGTTGAGAGGCGTTTCCTGTTTCTCTCAATCGGTCTGTCTCACACCCGTGCTGTCTCTCTCTCTTTCTCTTGACAATCTTTACATAGAATCCATTTATCTCTCCTCTCTCTGATGGAATCAGGTTTCTCCTCTTTGAGCGGCATATTCCCTTTTTTCTGTCCATGCCCATTTCTTCCCTAGCAATTTCCGTAGCTACTTGGTCTTAACTTGACAGTCATTGAATGACACAAACTGACCCGGCCGTCTCAAATCATGAGGTGTTACACGGAATGATCTGGTAAGAGGATTTCCTGTTGTCAGGCTGTGATTTAGTTGTCAGTAATTGTCAAGGGAGTCTGGAAAGGCCCTGAAAAACTGCCCTGGTGTTGCGAGGTTATTTTATCCTCCCGATATTTCTTCATTTGTCTCTTTATCTCGCCATCCTCAATCTGTCTTAAACCGCACACTGCAGTTTGTCTCAAATAAATACAGTGTGGCATTTTATCATAGCAGATACGTATTTAATCAGGATGCAAATACAGATAATTAGGGTGATTATGAGTCAGTCTGATCGAGTCTAATTGTTTTTGATACACAGCTTCCTCTCTGCTCTGAATTGCAATTCATTACACCGGCGGCCGAAAGTTATTGGAACAGACTGGTGGAATGTGGCCTCATCAATGCTAATAGTGGACGACGGCCGTAATTAACCCAACACACTCTGTCGCAATAGTTGCAATCTCGTTCAAACAAAGCCACTGCAGGGCCTTTTAATGCGTGTTTGTATTTAACCCAGATTAGGTTGGAGAGTCATGCAATCACATTTGAATAAATGTCTCATTATCTCTAATAGTGTTGGCTTATGGTCACATGTTATTGTCGGAAATTGTTTCAGGTTAAGACGATTACACAGAACGCTGGAGGAACGTACACGGTGATTGCTGAGACCTTGTCAGGGCTTGACAATCACTTTTTTTTCAACCACCTCGATCAGGCCAGAAGTTCAGATTCTGACTGGTGACGTTTTCAGAGGCTCTGAGGCAAAAAAAAGAAAGAAAGAAAATTATTTATTTATTTACTTTTTACAACATTTTTTTTTTTGTTAAACATTTGTAGTACATTAAAAAAATTATTTTTTTTTCTCTATTATTTTTGTTAACGTTTCTGAAGCAAAGTTTTTAAGTAGTTTTTTATTGATTTATTTATTTTTTGAAAGAAACAATTTCCTTTTTCACAAATTGAAACAAATATATATATATTTTTGGGGGGGCTAAGTGTCACGTAATGAAATTAATATTCTTGAGTGAAGTTTAAAAGTTTTTAGGTTTTTTTTGGTCCAAATACCCATATCCATGGACACTTCTCTTCTGAATGTCTCTCGGCTCAGGTACAGGACAAATACCCAATAATTGTAACAAAGTGAGAAATCAATAAAGGTTGCTGAAGGGCTGGAAAAGGTTGTAAATCAATAAAGCAGAGAGGTGAGGGCCTCAGAGGGCATTTACATGGTCCCGAATACTTGCTGCCTGGCTTCTATTACCTTTATACTTGATTGGCTATTGACATTAAATGTGTGTCCACTGCATATTTCCCTGATGGGTTGACCAGATGAGTTTCAAATGGTTTTTATGAGCATGTTTTTCATCATATGTGTCACGCATATGATGAGCACACACACACACACACCCTCCTGTGCCGGCAAGCACAGGAATGCTAACAGATAACCTTCTCTGGTATTTGTGTGTTTTTAATGCACCTGTTTTGTAAACATTTGGCTGAAATTGATTCTGATACATTTTAGTTTTTCTTTGTTTCTAGAACTTAAAGCTCAAGACCTCCGAACAGATTTATAATGTCAGAAACATAGTATCAACTGCAGTTGCTATGAGACACCAGCCATCTGTAGGCTGGTTAAAGGCTAAGTCACATACAAAAGCGTCTTCTTTTTCATGTTCTTCTTCATTCTAATGACCTTCGAAATATCATTTAGTATGTCTCCAACTGTCCCTGACAGTCTCGTCTGAACACTTGCCTCTTAAAAAGACCTCAGCTAAAGGAATTCATGAGATGAGAGGAGAGTTTATTTCAGCTTAAAATAACAGTTCAGCCAAAAATGAGAAGATCCGAGATCCAGTTCCAAGTCAAGGGTGATTAAATGATGACAGAAGTGTTGTTTTTTGGTGAACTGTTCCTTTATGTATGCTTACCAGTTTTCCTCTTTTTTTCTGCTTGAAACGAGCATTTACAGGAATTCGTCTCTTTTTATAGTGCCATGACAGCCATTTTGCATAATGCACAACAGATGGAAGTTCATTAACACCCTTCTCAGTAGTCAACATTCAACTCATCTGAAAAATCTCAATATACTGCTCTCTGCTAAGCTCAGTCATCATTCACATTTATATGAGGATGTTTTTTTTGTTATGTTATATGTTATGTGTTATGTTATGTTATGTTATGTTATGTGTTATGTTGTGTTAAGTGTTATGTGTTATGTTATGCTATGTTATGTTATATGTTATGTTATCTTATGTTATCTTACCTTTTTCCCCTCATTAAAATATGGAGATACATAATAAAATATGACATTTAAAAATGCTATTATTTTTAAAGTTAACCTTTTGGATCTTTGCAATATTATGTATTTATAATGTTTACACTAATCATCATGACTGTCCCTCAGTTCCTCAATTTCCCTCAAACCAAATTTTTGCCCCTAAAAAGTTCAAAAGTTAGTGTACTTGTTTATTAAGATGAATGCAATTAAATCTATGCACTGAAAAAAAGCTTGCTCTATTCTTTTTCTATTCCATCTGCTACGTGTACTGCGTTAAGCTAACTGAGATTTGTTATAGCACTTGCATATCATTGCTCTCTTGTTGATTTTTGATTGTGTCACGAATCCGGTCCGTGGACTTCCGTCCGATCGCCACCAGAGGTCACTCGTCCATCATATTGACTCTCTCACTACACTGACTGTTGCACGTCACCATGGACTACATTTCCCATGCACCATTGCACTAATCACACGCTCACCTGAAACCAATCACACACACTACATAACACCCACTCAGGTCCTGCTCAGATGGCCCAGTATTGTTTAGCGTGTATCACTGCTATAGCTGATAGCT
>NW_015647049.1:435360-438761 GCF_001515625.1 Sinocyclocheilus rhinocerous
GTCTTCTAAATAAAGCTTGCAAATGGATCCGCACGTCTCACGTCTCGTTCGTCCCGTAACAGATTGCTTCCATTGTCCTCATTTGTAAGTCGCTTTGGATAAAAGCGTCTGCTAAATGACTAAATGTAAATGTAAATAATGGAAGGATGGTGAAACATTTTCTAGTCAGTTTAATGTGTCTTTCATATAACAAAATGGAAACTGATAACATAAAAGGAAACATGAAGAAACACCAATAATGCTTTCCACTTCTTCCCATTGCTTTAAGAGAGGGTTGGACAACTCCAGTTGTGGTGGGCCACTGCCCTGCAGTCATACACACCTGAAAAATTTAACCAGTCAGGTAAGGGATGGAGCGAATCTTTGCAGGACAGTGACCCTCCAGGACCCAAGTTGGCAATCCCTGCTTTAAGGTGATAACCAGTGCATTTTGAATTCATCCTCAGTTGAATTGAGTCTTATTGAACTGAGACAGCATCTGTTCTTGAACACTAAACGCATGCAGTTACACATGGAGGTTTCACAGCACTTTTTTTGTTTTCTGACTGTTACAATTGCTTTAAAATGGTTTATATTAGGGGGAAATGTCTTTATGTACTGTATGTTATTACATAAACCTGAAGTATATGTAATGATTTATTTTAAACTGTTCTTCTCACAGATCCATTGAAAAATATTATGACATGAAAAATCAGCCCATCCTAATGAATGAGTTAGAGCACAATCTTCATTGCCTCCGATACTATTGGGCTCTGCAAACCCCCACGACCTGAAACTACAGATCAGCATTAGATGTTCAGTGCTGCTTTCTGTGTGATATGATAATGACATTGAGAATAATTTATTAGATATTAATCAGTTCAAATCAGTGATTTCTCACCCTGGGGTGCTGCCATCAACCCATTTCCATCTGGCCTCCACATCACTGTCAGTCAGACCAATCCAGACATGAGCACCACAAGACAGTTTTTTAAAAAAGTTCTGAGAGAATGAAACAATAACACATTTATGCCGCCATTTCAGATTTGAATTTAGGTTTACAGTATATTTGAAGTTGTAAGAATATTTAATTAACTGATATAATGTTGAAATACAAACCTGCTGAATAAAATTAGTTTTGTACCTTTATAATACAGTGACAAACACTAAATATGCAGGTGGTAATGAGAAAGCCACATGATGAATCAAAGCTCATCACAAGTAACTTTTCTACATGCTGAGGTAAATACTAATATAAAGGTATACACATAGTGCCATGCACACAAATACAAAAAGCCATCATTGTATCCTAATTCAGGGAATGTTTTTTTTTTCACTGTAAATTAAAAGATTTCCAAAAACTGTAAATGTAACAGTATTTCACTGTGAAGTCACATATACATAACTGTATATTGTAGGGAACTCACCATTAACCAATGATCATTGTATCCATATTTTGCCATTAAAATTAAGATTTTAAAAGCAGTTTAAAAACTTTTTTTTTATATAGACTATCATCTAGTTAGAAAATTAGTTTCACTCACGTGTTCCTCTCTGTTGTTTATGATGATCAGATCTGCTCGTCTGTCCGTACAGCATCTTCTGCTGTCAGTCCAGTTCTTCTTCACAGAAGAAATGTAGTAAAAATGGGATCGATAGTTAACCCATCCATCTGTTAACACAACCAGTTCAACTATTAGCACTTTATTCCCATCACACTGATCTACACAGGGCCGTCCTTAGGGGGGTGCAACTGGTGCAGTCGCACTTGGCCTCGCGGCGAACAGATTAGAAGTTACAGATCAGCATTAGATGTTCAGTGCCGCTTTCTCTGTGATATGATAATGACAGTGAGAATTATTTACTAGATAATAATCAGTTCAGTTCAGTGATTTCTCACCCAGGGGTGCAGCCGTCAATCCATTTCCATCTGCCCTCCACATCTCTGTCAGTCAGACCAATCCAGACAAATGAAAATAAACAATTACATAAATCTCAAAAAAAAAAAAAAAGTAAAAAATAAATAATTACATTTACATCACAAATGCTCATAACAATAACAAAACAGAGTATCAAAGTACATAAGAATTTCAATCAAAAAATAAATAAAAAATTCCAGTAAATACAAACAAAACAAACTGCACAAGAGTGTAAATCCAATACAAATTCAATATAGTACAGGGGGCCTTTATTCATTCCCCAGAGCCGTCTGCGGCACATTTTATTATGAATGCGCACGCTTTATTTGACGACTTGTGGACTGTTCAACTGCAACACCCGCTGACTGCAATGATAGAGCTTGGAATAGCCAGGACAATTTTTAATGTAACTCCGACTGGTTTCATCTGAAAGAAGAAAGTCATATACACCTAGGATGCTTCGAGGGTAAGTAAAACACAGTCTAATTTTCATTTTTGGGTGAACTAACCCTTTGAGTGGTTTCTGTTACAATCTGTCACTATCACAAAATATTTAAACTGGTATCAGGTGATGTCTCTGTGGAAATAAACTTGGAACATTCCCCAAATTTTTACTGTGTCCTCAAACAAAGTAAACAAATTTTCTGCACTGGTAGATTTTCATCTCCACTTGATCTTTATGTTTATCTCCTGTGTCTCAGCAATAGTTTTGTTATCACAGGTAACATAAATACTCTCAGATATATAATCAAATATGGTAAAAATATTTTGTTCTGTTCAGGTTGATTTCACTGCTTTGATTTCTTGTACCTTTGAGGCTCAGCTACAGTGGTAATTTTTTTACTATTGACTTCATATTTTGATTGTTAATAGTTAAAGTTTAGATGTAAACACACACACACCCAGTCAGTCCCTATTCTGATCTTATTACAGAGTTGGAGTCTAGGAAACTGAATTTTATATTTACTTGCTTTTAAACGCACTGTGTTTCTCATGACACAGCACCATTGTTTTATGTATATCAAATAATATTAAACATATTTATCAAACTTTGTGTACAAGTGATATATATTTTCTTCTCATATTTCATCTAATTTTTTGAGATGAATAGTTGTTGGTTGATGGAACCGACGAACAATCATAATTAGTGTAAACTCATACATTAATAAATTATATTAGCATAAAACAAACATTGAAACAGTTTGTTTACTGTGTTTTTCCTTCAGTCATAGCTTTATTTTTTTATCTTCATATTTTTCAAAAACATCTATAATAAAAGTTGAAGAAAAATGACAAAAGACAAAGAATACTGGCAGCAGTTGCTTCATTCTAAGTGTGTATTTGATTTTGTCCTGCTCACTCCCAAGCATTTTCACTTCACTTTGGTGTTGTAAATGCAGGGGCGCGGGAAGATGTTTTCGGTTGGGGGTGCTGTGTGTGTCTCTGTAATCTTGTTCGCATTCTGTATAGTTCATGTCTGAAACCACGCGCCAGCGTCACGTG
>NW_015647049.1:438818-443772 GCF_001515625.1 Sinocyclocheilus rhinocerous
TGCAAAAAAAAAAAAAAAACTTCTGTTCTAGCAGTTGCAGTTCCTTTAAAAATAGCTAGGGGAAAGATGAGCCTTTATGACTTATTTTAAACTGCTCTTTTCACAGATCCATAAAAAAAGATCACTACATGGATAATCAGCCCATCCTGGTGAATAAGTTAGAGCACAGTTCTCTCTTCTTCCTCCATTGGGCTCTCGAGGATCCCAGAAACTGAAAATACAGATCAACATTAGATGTTCAGTTCTGCTTTATGTGTGATATGATACTGACTGTGAGAATAATTTATTAGAAAATAATCAGTTCAATTCAGTGATTTCTCACCTAGAGGTCATGTTGGTGCCATCAACCCATTTCCATCTGCCCTCCACATCACTGTCAGTCAGACCAATCCAGACATTAGCATTAGCAGATATTTTCTTCACAAAATCCTGAGAAAATGAAACAATAACACATTTTTATGTTACAGTAATTATTTTTTTTCCTATCGACTATAGTTACAAAATTAGTTTCACTCACCTGTTCCTCTCTGTTGTTTATGATGATCAGATCTGCTCCTCTCTCTGTACAGTATCTTCTGCTCTCAGTCCAGCTTTTCCACTCAGAGGAAATAAAGTAAAAACTGGATTGATAGTTAATCCATCCATCTGTAAACACAACCAGTTCAACTATTAGCACTTTATTCCCATCACACTGATCTCCGAATAAGTGGTTGTTTTAGTTTTAATATAGTTCATAATTACCCTTTTCATTAATACTTTTCAACAGTTCATTTTTCTCCTGAGGTGGTCGGTCTATTTGTTTAATCAGGTCACAGTTACTTGATAATAATCCATCTCTCTCTTTTGTCAGCTGCGTGTTCTTGTTTACTAGCTGGTCTCTCGCCTCTGTGAGGTTGGTGATCGTAGTTAGTAGTTGGTCTGTCTTTTCTGTGAGTTCTGTATTCCTGGTTAGTAACTGGTCTCTCTCTTCTGTGAGGCTGGTGATCTTGGTAAGTAGCTCTTTTCTCTCTTCTGTGTAGTTTGTGTTCTTTGTATGGATGTGGACACACAGCACTATGACTGCAGTCAGCAGAAGAACACACAGCAGCACCAAACACACTACAGCTGCTCTGGAGCTTCTGATCTTCACACAATCACTTCCTGAAGATAAATGTTTCTTAAACACTCATATAACTCAAATGTGTGTGTTATGTGTGTGACAAATATGTGTTGTTATAATGAAATGAGTCTCGGTACCTGTGTGTTGAGGTGTTTGGTGTCTCCTGGTGTTCTCTTTTGCTGTCCTGACATCATGAATGTTTACAGGAACTGCATTAGCATAGAGGTTCATCTTCAAGATGTATTCAGTCTGATGGTGGTAAATGTGAGGTTATTAGACGGTGTTGCTTCAAGTGGGCTGCACTGCTCTGAACTTTTGCTTTGAGCCTTTACTTTTATAAGGCACCTCTGTGGTTATGAACACGTGGTATCCTAGTAAGATGCTTTTTTGTAAGCTTTTTCTCTTGTACTCATTTACTGCAGTTCATAATGAAATGCACTGTAGTTACTCTTCATATAACTGTGCTCCTTCACTACAGTTACAATATTTGTATAAAAAACAGATTGGTTGAGAACTAGTTGCTTTTGGTAGCATGAATAAGTACTTCTCAGATGCTGATGCTGCAAATGTCACCAATGCCACAAGTCACACTGTAACACACTGTTACACCTATCAGAAGAACACTGTGCTTCTCCAATAAACAACTATATAAATGAAGTTACTTCTAATTTTTATTTATTTATTTATTCTTATTTTTAATTACAAAATATATTATCAGCTGAATAAGAGGAAATATTGGATCAGAAAAAATAACATTTCCTGCCCTGGGTTGATACAGTGAGCACTTACATGTCAGATATTTCCTACAAACTACTTGATTTAACCCTCATGTGGTGTTCGGGTCCTTTTTGCTCTGAAAAATTTTCAAAGTACTCTTCATTTCTTTAGGGGTAAAATATTTGTATGTGGATGAAATTACAAATAATGTGTCTTTAAGGAAAGCTTTTGACATGCTGTACGAAAAACACTTTAGAAGAAGTGAAACTAATAAGTGGTTTCTCTTACTAAGAGACATTTCTTCACATGAGCATATTGGCATGATCATGTCACAAGGCCCTTAACACTAACGTGATTAAAATGTGTTAGTAGCTGTTATAATAAAATCAGTACATGTGTGTTGGGCTGCTTGGTGTTTGAGTCTCTTCCTGACATCATGACTGTTTATAGGATCGGCATTAGCATAGATCTTCATCTCTTTGTCATCTTCTCTTGAGCTTCATCTTTTTTTTTTTCTCCTCCACCCTGGGTTGATAAAATTAGTATTTACATGTCAATCAGACCTTTTGTGCCCTTTAAGCTATTAAGCTACTGATGTCTGGAGTCGTCATCTCATAAGAGATCACATCATCTCAATGTTTTTCTATTTGCATTTATATTTACATTTATGCATTTGGTATACACTTTAATCCAAAGCGACTTACACTGCATTCAATACAGATAGATAGATAGAAAGTACATTATTTGGTAAAATTTGTTCTACTAAGGGAAGTGTTCTGGTTTTGAGCTTTTGCAGCTGTGGTCAGGAACATGTGATATCCTGTGCCGACATAAACAAAAATCTTGAGCTCAAACTAATTTTTACCCCTATTATGAAGTTACTGTACTCTGCCTTTGCATTATCTGCAAAAAAAGTGAGATGTCACGCCAAAGCAAAAGGCAGTAACTTCCACAGTCTTAATATTTGGTTGCTGATCACCATTTACAAAATCATTATAGTAACACCTGTATAAAATCTAGTGATCATGGGCAGATCATTCCTTTTCCTTTTAGTTTCCTACAGCTATTAGGACCTTTTCGTTTTACTTTTACCTTATTTTAGTTTGTTTGACCATCACCATCTTCCCTCTCGGTATAGGATTATAGCAGTCCTAGCAACTGTCATATCCTTAATGAGCCGTACAGGTTACTAGTGATCCTAATCTCATAGGCTATAACATATAGTAATGTGACTGTATTCATTGTTTTTCTGACTGTAACAACCATACAAAAAGTTAAACATGTGAGTGGATACCGTTTTGAATTTATTTGCAATGTTCACTAACGTAAAAGAATGCAAGACATAGCTTAATTGCTTTTGCATCGAATTAAATGAAAATAGCCTAACCTAAGAAAAGGACTTGTGGGTTAATGTGAATGCCAGCAAGTAGGAATAATGCTCAGAATGCTTGTGGATTAAACATCTCCAATGACATTCGTTGCCATGGATTTTATTGAGTTACAAGAAAAGGTAGGATATGGATTTAATTGCGAACTGTTACTGATTACTGATTTTATGTGTGATACATGCTATACTGTCACTGCATTCGAGTCCACACTCGTGCAACTAGAAGTGGGCAGCCTCAGACTGACAGGCTGGCACAGAGTGAATAATCTGCATTATAAAAAGAAAAAGAAAAAAAAACTTTAAAGATTATTTACGATTACTTATTGTTGCCAAGTTATCTTGTCTTTGCTTGTTTACAGTGCATTGTGAACAGTTTGGTAGATTGCAATCTATCTAATTCCTTTGTCTAATGAAGTGCTTCAGTGACAGATGAATGAAAGTACACAAGATACACTGTAATTTAAATGTGACAGACTTTAATGGACAGTAAAACAATGGCAGAATACCGTATAACTCCAGACCGGCACAGTAACTTCATACTGATGCCTGGATAAACAAAGGCAGAGCACCGTAACTCAATTTGAGCGTTCCAAAACAACGTCAAAGAGCGGTAACTGGTGTCATACGGTATATATCTGTATATTTAGCTTACAAAAAATAAAAACAAGTACAATTTTATTGTATTTTTTTTTACCTGTTTCCTATTAGTGATCACATTACAGATTTTATGTTTTTCTCTCACATATCCATTTAAAATCTTCTTCACATGAATGGTCACGCCACCCTGATGAAGAAGTCACAACACAGTTCTTCTTCACTGTCTCCATTTGGCTCTCCAGGCTTCCAGAAGCTGAAACTACAGATCAGCATTAGATGTTCAGTGCTGCTTTCTGTGTGATATGATACAGATTTTGAGAATCTTTTTTATTACATAATAGTCAGTTCAGTCAGGACCACTTTCGTCAAAGAATATTTATTACAATAAAGCATACAGTTAATGTTGGCGGAATGGTTCTGTTCTGGGCGAACTCCACATGCCCGTCCATGCAGCCATGCCTAGGCATAGCGGGGAGAGCAGCAAATCAAACCCCCCTGGGGTAACAGAACAGATCCAGTAATCATGCATCCATGAAACAATTCACAATTTAACATGAGTTGTAGTAAACATCCAGATACATAGAGGATGATTGCCATGTACTCAAACACCTCACATATCAGATTTAAATAAATAAATCCCGGCTAGGAGGAGTTGGGGATGGAGGAGGGAGTTAGAAGTGGCATGCAGCCAAGCAATAGAAGAGGGGCTGAATGAATAGGATTTAAATAGACCGCTGTAATAGGTGTCGAATCTGGATTGGTACACGTCAGGAACAGCTGATCGTCAGCTGATGCGAGCTTGACTGACGTGGCCTGCCTGAACTAACATGATGCTCGATTTTAATTCAGTGATTTCTCACCCAGAGGTCAGTGTGCTGCCATCAACCCATTTCCATCTGCCCTCCACATCAATATCAGTCAGACCAATCCAGACTTTAGCAACACCTGAAATGTTCTTCACAAAATCCTGAGAAGTGAAACAATAACACAATTCATAAAATGAGCACAGACACATCTCAGCACATGATATTTCATTTCAAAACTAAACCACAATTGCACGCACACGCACACACACGTACTTGAATTTGTGGTTTATGAGGACTCTCCATAAGCGTAATGGGTTTTATACTGTACAAACTGTATTTTCTATCGCC
>NW_015647049.1:443782-451779 GCF_001515625.1 Sinocyclocheilus rhinocerous
ATATTTAGCTTACAAAAAATAAAAACAAGTACAATTTTATTGTATTTTTTTTTACCTGTTTCCTATTAGTGATCACATTACAGATTTTATGTTTTTCTCTCACATATCCATTTAAAATCTTCTTCACATGAATGGTCACGCCACCCTGATGAAGAAGTCACAACACAGTTCTTCTTCACTGTCTCCATTTGGCTCTCCAGGCTTCCAGAAGCTGAAACTACAGATCAGCATTAGATGTTCAGTGCTGCTTTCTGTGTGATATGATACAGATTTTGAGAATCTTTTTTATTACATAATAGTCAGTTCAGTCAGGACCACTTTCGTCAAAGAATATTTATTACAATAAAGCATACAGTTAATGTTGGCGGAATGGTTCTGTTCTGGGCGAACTCCACATGCCCGTCCATGCAGCCATGCCTAGGCATAGCGGGGAGAGCAGCAAATCAAACCCCCCTGGGGTAACAGAACAGATCCAGTAATCATGCATCCATGAAACAATTCACAATTTAACATGAGTTGTAGTAAACATCCAGATACATAGAGGATGATTGCCATGTACTCAAACACCTCACATATCAGATTTAAATAAATAAATCCCGGCTAGGAGGAGTTGGGGATGGAGGAGGGAGTTAGAAGTGGCATGCAGCCAAGCAATAGAAGAGGGGCTGAATGAATAGGATTTAAATAGACCGCTGTAATAGGTGTCGAATCTGGATTGGTACACGTCAGGAACAGCTGATCGTCAGCTGATGCGAGCTTGACTGACGTGGCCTGCCTGAACTAACATGATGCTCGATTTTAATTCAGTGATTTCTCACCCAGAGGTCAGTGTGCTGCCATCAACCCATTTCCATCTGCCCTCCACATCACTGCCAGTCAGACCAATCCAGAATGCACCATAATTAAAAAAAAACTCCTAATTAAAGAATATAAGTGAAATAAGGTTTTAATATGTTAACTAAGATATTTTGAATCAATGTTTTACTCACTTTTTGTTCTTTGCTGTTTATAATCATCAAATCTGCTCTTCTCTTCGAACAGTCTTGTTTGCTGTCATTCCAGCTCTTCTTCGTAGAGGAAATGTAGTATAAACCAGATTGATAGCACATCCATCCATCTGGTAACACAACCAGTTTAGTTACAAGCTCTTTGTTCTCGTCCACACTGAACTGAAGCTTACCAATAACAGCTTGTATGCACAACACACATGTTGCATCTTTTTAATATTGAATACTTGTGTAGCTTTAGTGTAGTTCAAGATTACCCATTTTTTGAAGTAGTTTTTTCTCCCCAGTCATTTCGTTATTGGCATTCACTAATACATCCTTCATATTTAAACAGTCTTGGATCTCGGCAATTAGCTCATTTCTTGTTTTATTTAAGATTACCTCACTGTCTTCATACTGGTAAGTCTTAGTTCTATGTTCTATGAGCAGCAAAATAATCACCTCCAGCAGAAGAACACACTGCAGCACCAAATACACCGTAGTTTTTTTGTGTCTTTTGGTCCTCACAGAATCACTTCCTGAAAATGATGGATATAAAGATAACTGTTTCTTAATTAATCACATGACTAAAATGTGTTTGTTAGTTATTGTTATAATGAAATGAGTCTTAGTACCTGTGCTGTTCTTCTTGCACATTTTCGGTCTTTTAGAGTAAAATCGTTTAAAGGGGTCATATGATGCTATTTTAAAGATCATTATTTTGCCCCTTTAAGTTGCTGGTGTGTGGACTGCACCGCTGTGTACTAATACTTTGAGATGCTGAATGTTAACTACACCGCTGTGACCGCACTGAGCGCTCATTTCCTGTTTGTTTAAATGATACAGATCTCCAAACACACACACCAGCAGTTTTTTTGCAGACTTCTAGAACAACTATGTAGTTTACCCTTTAATTGTATTTACATTTTCTGATTGAAATGCATTATTTAGTGATAGTTCACCCAAAAATTAAAATTCTGTCATTAATTACTCACCCTCATGTCGTTCAAAACCCATAAGACCTTCGTTCATCTTCAGAACACAAATTAACACAAATAAAATTTTATGAAGCTACGAGTATACTTTTTGTATGCAAAGAAAACAAAAATAATTACTTTATTCAACAATTTCTTCTCTTCCATGTGGTGCTGCTGACGCAGGAGCCGGTGTTCATGGCATAGAACGCCCATCTCTCAAAAAGTCATCCTTTCTGTCGAAATCTTCAGATATGTTTACGAAGACTGTTTTATTCTGCTTGTAAACAAGGTGCAGCGCATTGGGGTTCTATGTCAGAACGCCGGCTCCTGTGTCAGCTCTCGGATTTCATCAAAAATATCTTAATTTTTGTTCCAAAGATGAACAAAGGTCTTACGGGTTTGGAACAACATGAGGGTGACTAATTAATGACAGAATTTCCCTTTTGGGTGAACCAACACTTTAAATGTGAATTGTTAAAGGGGTCATATGATGCGATTTCAATTTTTCCTTTCTGCATCACAAGTTACCAGGCAGAATTGAAGGGGTAAAAATAGCCACACCTTGAGTTAGTCTTAATATTGAAACTTTTTCAGCTTTAAGTTTGACCTGAACCGTGTTTAAGATGAAATAGTGAAATGAGACCAAAAATGTTGTAACAACCCTTTATTAACCCTTCAATGTAATTACTGCTTCAAAATGTTCTTCTTACAGATCCATTTAAAAGTTTTATCACATGAATAATCAGCAACCCCTGATGACAGATTTACAGCACAATCCTCATTACCAGAGCTATAGGTTCTCCAGATGCCCAGAACCTGCAAGAACAGACCAGCTTTAGCATGTCTGACTGTAAGATAAAGACAGGTTTGACAAACTGTTTTAAAAGCATTTTAAAAGTTTGACCATTTTAATGGCCGTAGAGACACACAATATACAGAATGACCATAGGCAGTTGCTCAAAGTGGTTGAAGGACATTTCTAGGTGGTTGCTAAGGTGTTCTGGGTACCAAGGCATGTTATGTGGTTGCTCAGACATTTCTATGATGTTTGTTGTTGGTTGAGATTATGGTCTTGGTTTGATAGACAAAAAGGGCCAATGCATAGGGTAGCTGAATGGATGGATAGTTGAATAGGCAGATGGTAGACTAGGTCAGAACAGACTGTAGGTCTGTGCCGAATTTGGTGGATGTCACTTAAAAGCTTTTGAAGGAGTTTCATTTGATCAATTTGATTCTAGAAGTAGATTAATAATCTAAAATATTTTTAGTTGAATTAAATATTTTAATTCAGTGATTTCTCACCCAGGGCTCAGTGTGCTGCCATCAACCCATTTCCATCTGCCCTCTTCAACACTGTCAGTCACACCAATCCAGACTTCAGAACGACCAGGAAATGTTTTCAAAAAGTCCTAATAAAACAATAGAAATATGTTTGAATAAACAAAAACACCTGTGAATATAATAACCTGAACCCCCCTAATTGTTTTAGTATTTGTTTTACACACCAATCAATTTTCTGTGTGAATATGTCTCAGAATGACCACAAAGGAATAAATTATAGTTTGGTACTTGCCCACTGTCACAAACACACTCTTTCTTTCACTCACTTGTTCTTGTTTGTTGTTTAGGATTATCAAATCTGCTCCTCTCTCTGTTCAGTCTCTTTTGCTCTCAGTCCAGTTCTTTGTCTCTGAGGAAACATAGTAGAGACTGGATTGATTGCACACCCATCCATCTGTAAACACAAACAGTAAAATTATTAGCTCTGTATTCCCATCCACACTGATTGACACAACCTATTTATAACAGGTTATACCCAAAACATATAGACTGTGTCCTTTTAATATGAAATATTTGTGTAATTTTGGTATAGTTCTTTATTACCCATCTGCTGCCACAATTCTGTCATCATCTCCTTTAATTTTTTGTTCTCATCTGATAATTCTGTAATATTATAGTCCAAGTTATATTTTCTGTTTTTTAACTCGTTTATCTCGTCGGTGAGGTTTTTGTTCTTGATGTAAAACTCCTCAATTATATTATGGAGATCGACACCCAGCACTATGACTGCAGTCAGCAGAAGAACACACAGCAGCACCAAACACACTACAGCTGCTCTGGAGCTTCTGACCTTCACACAATCACGTCCTGTAGATCACAAACATGACGATAAATATTTCTTAAACACGTATATCATATACTCAAATGCGCATGTTAGTTAATGTAACTATAATGAGATGAGTCTCAGTACCTGTGTGTCGAGGTGTTTGGTGTCTCTTAGTGTCTGAGTTCTCTGTTTTTGTCCTGACATTATGACGGTTTCTAGCATCTCTGTTGGCATCAGTAATCATCTCCTCTACACCTTTTCTTTCCATCACTCGTATCTCAATACTTCTACTGCCGTGAGTCATCTAGAGTCAAAGTTGCTGGTGTGTGGACCGCACCGCTGTGTACTAATGCTTTAAGAGGCTGAACATTAACCACACCACTGTGACCGCACTGAGCAGTCATCTCCTGACTATATATATAAAAGCACTTAAATAAGTTTTACTGAGAAATGATACAGATCTCCATTTCCCCCATGTAAACAGTTTGCTTGTAGACTACTAGAAAATCAAAATGTGTAGCTAAACATTTGATGTAAATAAAATTTCAGTGTATTACCATTTTTATAAATGATTGCAATTATTAACTTTTCCTCTTTCCTGCATCACTAAACGGAACAAAAAAAAAAATCAAATACAGAATCATGAATGAAAGATTATATACTGCATTGTAAATTATAGAACAAAACATCTTAAACAAAAGGCAAATTTAATTTTATTATTATTGTAGCAGCATGAATAAACTGCTATTTTTTTCTTCTAATAATGTTGCTTATTCTGATCATTTTTAATTGGTTAGATTTTCCATTAGAATTGCCATTTATGTATTTGTTTGTTTGTCTGATTGATCGTTTGTTTGTTTGTTTGTTTGTTTAGTTAAGATGATCTTACTACTGTACCTACAGAAAATGTGTCTGATCTGTCATCCCTATTTATTTACCCCTAAAGGGTGCATGTTACTATACCACCTTAAAGGCACATACTAGTATACGGCACATATTATATATTTTGGACTTTTGATATCAATTCAGCTCTGCCTGGTGCAGCTGGTTAATTAAGATTTGTTTCAATGTTTTGGTGTCATTTATTAAATGTTGTACTAATTGTGATGAAATGTTGTCATCTTTGATATTTACTTTACAGTCACTTTAGTTGCTGCCACTATTTACTTTACTTTATTCACAACTATCACAAGGGGGCAGTCATGGCCTAACGGTTAGAGAGTCTTGTAACTTGTAACCCAAAGGTCAAGGGTTTGAGTCTCGGTACCATTGTAGGTATGGGGGAGTGAATGACCAGTGCTCTCTTCCACCCTCAATACCACGACTGAGGTAAGACCCTTGAGCAAGGCACCGAACCCCTAACTGCTTCCCGGGCTCCGCAGCACATGGCTGCCCACTACCGAGAATGGAACACCATACTTGGCTACACGTCACATCATTATGAGAATAGAAAAGGTGTTTGACTTTTGAGTTACTTTTGAGTTGTTTGAGTTATTTGTTCACCTACAATATTTGATCCTCTCTTGTAAGCTGTTAGTCAGAAAAGCAGAACAGAACTGATCTGATGTAAGTGCGGTTCAAAATCACTTAAAACACAAGAAGGCTACAAGGAAAAAATAAATAAATAAGTTTATTGATGTAATGATGCTGGCACAATTAAGTTTATTAAGAGCCGCTGTATATAAAATCAGGTCTTTGAATGAAAATAACACACTGTAAAGCTTATCATAATTTTTACAGATTTTTTTTTTGGCTTTATTATGATAGGACAGCATATATAGACAGCAAGTGAAGTGGGAGAGAGAGGGGATGGGATCGGCAAAGACCTGCAAGCTGGGACCCGAACTTGGGACGCCCAAAGCGCAACGGCGCTATTATGTCGGAACGCTGCCCATGAGGCTATCAGAACCGACAAAACTGAGACTTTTAATTCATGAGACAATCATTCTTCTTAGCTTTGGTTCACAAAACTGAAAAATTACACAAGAGTTGTCACTGGGCCAGTACCATTTCAAAAGATACATCAGTGTGTCATATTTACCCCTAAAGGGTGCATGTTAGTATCTTAATTTTATATATTAGTACCTTTTGAAAGGGTATCACCGAAGTCACAGCTCTTGTACCATTTTCCCCTCTGTCCCTCAGAGCCACTTCCTCATAAGACATGCGTTCTAAGACAAGACAGGGATTTCACCATTCTTAGACACTATTGGACTTTAGACTGCTCTATTTAAAGATGTCTATCAATGCAAGCAAGTGTCATTTGGTCAGTACTTGTCTTTAATCATGTAACATGAATCATTTACTGCACAGTTCTCTCCTCTATATCCATTGAGTTCTCGAGGATCCCAGAACCTGCATCAACAGATCAGCATTAGATGTTCAGTGCTGCTTTCTGTGTGATTTGATACTGAGTGTGATAATCATTTATTAGATATTAATCAGTTCAATTCAGTGATTTCTCACCAAGGTGTCAGTGTGCTGCCATCAACCCATTTCCATCTGCCCTCCATATCAATGTCAGTCAGACCAATCCAGACTTTAGCATTAGCAGATATTTTCTTAGCAAAATCCTGATGAAACAATGTAAAATGTATCATAAAATTGACAAATGTCATGTGATTGCTTCTCATACACACAGTATCTCTCACTCACTCGTTCCTCTCTGTTGTTTGTGATGATCCGATCTGCTTCTCTCTCTGTACAGTATCTTCTGCTCTCAGTCCAGCTCTTCATCTCAGAGGAAATAAAGTAAATCTGGATTGATAGTAAATCCATCCATCTGTAAACACAACCAAGTATTAGCACTTTTCC
This sequence comes from Sinocyclocheilus rhinocerous, assembly GCF_001515625.1. Taxonomy (NCBI): domain Eukaryota; kingdom Metazoa; phylum Chordata; class Actinopteri; order Cypriniformes; family Cyprinidae; genus Sinocyclocheilus; species Sinocyclocheilus rhinocerous. The sequence continues at coordinate 450,667 of NW_015647049.1, forward strand.
CATTTGCACTGAACTACACAACAACATTTTTAACAGATTGTGTCTAATAGTTAAAAAAATACCACAAATACATTTTCACAGTTCAATTTTCTCCTGATTTTCACATTTTTTCATTAGATTGTCATTCTTGGATAATAATCCATGTCTGTCATTCATCAGAGTTTGTTTCTGGTTTATTAAATGGTCTTTTTCTGTTTGTTGGGCTGTGATCTTAGTTAGTAGCTGCTCTTTGTTCTCTGAGAAGATGGTATTATCAGATAGTATAGCTGGTCTCTCTCTTTTGTGAGATTAGTAATGTCTCTTCTGAAGCTGGTGTGTCTCTTCTGTTAAACCGTTATTCCTGCTTAGTAGCTGGTGTGTCTCTTCTGTGTAGTTTGTGTTCTTTGTATGGATGTGGACACACAGCAGACAGCACTATTACTGCAGTCAGCAGGAGAACACACAGCAGCACCAAACACACTACATCTGCTCTGGAGCTTCTGCTCTTCGCAGATTCACTTCCTGAAGATGACAGATATGATGTTAATTGACTAAACATGCAAACTGTGACTATTTGTTCATTATATAACAGAAATGAATGTGATTACCTCTATGTTGAAGTGGCTGATATGCATTTGTCTCTGTCCTGAGGTCATGATCTCTCATACTGTCACGGATGCCCAGCATCATCTCCAGTCTCTCTCTGTCCATGTCCTGAAGCTCAGCCCTGCTCACACTCTCATAAATAACCTCAGATCTCTAGTCTTGTGTAGTCGATCATTGTAACTCTGTGCTCATACTGAAAGTTGTTCTTCTATACGTCTGTTTACAGTTTTGTAGTTCTGCTTTGCTGTTAACAGCAGTTAGAATGAAACAGCAGCACACAAATGTTCTCAATGTGTGAAGTCTAAAAAGATGTAACCCTTAAATACAAGAAGTGTGTTATTTCTTCACCATTAGCATTATCGAACAGAAGTTCTAAATTAGACAAGTTTCCTCATAGTTCCACACAGTCTGCAATTGGCCAGATAAACTGATAGTCCCGGCCCAAACACACACTATTTGTTGAGTCAGTGTCAGCCTGGTAAGGATAAATGAATGTGTGTGTGTGTGTGTGTGTGTGTGTGTGTGTAT
>NW_015647049.1:452143-461544 GCF_001515625.1 Sinocyclocheilus rhinocerous
TGTGTATATATATATATATATATATATATAGTAGCTGGTTTCTTTCTTCCATGATGTTTTGCCTTTGGTTTGAAACAGGCCGATGTTTATAAAGACTTGAACACACGACACGGCACTATGACTGCAGCACTATGACTCTTCCTCATACTAGGCATGCATTTTAAGACAATACATCTAATTGACCATTTGTAATTGCTGCAAAGTTTCAATTCCATTTTTTTATCTGTATGTTTAATCATGTCAAGCCTCTCTAAAGCAGGTCACAGAAATCAAATGTTCTACAGGTGTGTATGTGATTCTTAAGAAACACTGACTGGAGTTACAGGACTGACATTGCCCAGTGTGGAATGACACATTAATACAACTGTAAGTTAAAGACATCAAGACTTTAATGACATAACATGCAAAACAAATATTATACTATATATATAAAAAAAGTCTGGGGTTTAGAAGAGTAAACCCTCTTATTCATGTCAAAAATACTGCAAGTAAACTTGTATATCATGGTATGTGATACTTTACAAAGCTCTTCTCACAGATCCATTTATATGCAGTATTACATAGATAATCATACCACCCTGATGAATATGACACAGCACAGTTCTCTTTTCTTTGTCTATTTGGCTCTCCAGACACCCAGAACCTGAAACAACAGATCAGCATTAGATGTTCAGTGCTGCTTTCTGTGTGATATGATACTGACTATGAGAATCATTTATTACATAACAATCAGTTCTGTTCAGTGTTTTTTTTTTTCACCTAGAAATCATGTTGCTGCCATCAACCCATTTCCATTTGCCCTCCACATCACTGTCAGTCAGACCAATCCAGACAAATGTGCTCTCAGCAATACTTTTGACAAAATTCTAGAATAAATGAGGAAGACATGCATTAGGGCTTTTCACACTGTGCTTAACCCTTGGTTATCATCATTATAAACCCCACTTTTATCCTTGATAAAGGAACATTTCAAACTTAAATTTAAAAGTGGAGCAGGGTTAGCACTGCTTTTGTATTGTTAACTCTACATTGCGGTGCTAAACGTGTCAAGTCACTTTGCGGCTAGATGCTTAGCAATGGACAGCCAATCAGAACTTGTATCATATCAGAAACCCTGTGTGGCCAGAAATATATCAACATCTGCTTAGCATTTCTTGAATAACCATTCTTTATGCTCAGAGAAATACCACAAATTGCATAAAAAACACATACAAACAATGTATTGTCATAATCATATATTTATTTATAACTTTGTGTTTCACTGCTAGAAATGTTTCCGCTATCAGCCTCCATACAGAATGGACAGATGCTGCCTTTTAAGTGCACAAACTCGTACACTAAAAAATGCTGGGTTAAAAACAACCATTTCTGGTTTATTTAGCAACCCAGCGCTGAAAAAATATTGGAAAGAACACATGCTGGGTTATTTTGACCCAGCTTGTTGGGTTTTATACATTAACCCAGTGGTTCCCAACCCTGGTCCTGGAGGCACCCCAACACTGCACATTTTGCATATCTCCTTTCTCTGACACACCAATTTCAGATCTTGGAGTCTCTACTAATGAGCCAATGACCTGAATCAGGTGTGTTTGATTAAGGATACATGCAAAATGTGCAGTGTTGGGGTGCCTCCAGGACCAGGGTTGGGAACCACTGCATTAACCTATTAGTTGAGTTGTGTTTGACATAGTGCTGGGTCAGTCAACCTGATATCGAAGGTTTTTATATATTTATTTATTTTTTAGTAAGAAAAATGCACTCTAAAATCTTTGTTATATATACTAGAGAGGAACAGTTCTTATAAATTTTTTTAAAAATTATTATTCAGTGGCAAGTCATTCTTGTACAATCATGAAATACTCAAAAAACACGGGATGTGACAGGAGCAGCAACATCAGCCAATGGGAATCTGTGGAAAGAAAACTGTTCGGTAAGCTGTTCCAGTTCATTAAATGACATTCATGAAATTATATTCATGATTGAAAAGTTACATCAAAATCAGATTCTCCTCTTGGCATCTCATCTGTCAGACATTTAAGAAATTTCATTTTCAACCCGTCAAACACATAGTGCGACCACAGCTGCGCAGTTGTAGTCAGTGGAGCACACAGAAACTTTGTTACATATAACAGCAATGTAGTGTCGTGTTTTAACCTTGGTCACGCATTCGTTTGGCGGGAAGTGAAACTTCCACGGTGGTGCCGGCGCGCCGTTCTCTTTGAGTGTAGATCCAGTGTAGGCTAGCATTCCAAGCAGGGGTTAGCTGCGATGTACATGTATACAAAAAGATGAAATGTGAGACTACAATCGCTTTCCTATTTATACAGTAATAATTTGACAGGAATAAAGTAATGCAAACCTTAATTTCATTCTGGAAGTTTCCCATCAGTCAAGTTTTCTCTCAGGACAGAACACAAAATGGCCACTAAAAAATGTATCCAGCTTTAACTGGTTTGGCACAGTTTACCCAACATTGGGTTACACTGACCCAGCGCTGTGTAGGTTTGTGAGGGGGTTCATCATTTGCATTGACAGTAAAAAATAACCCAGCAGCTGAGTTACAGAAAAACTACCCAGCACCTGGGTAAAAATATTTAAAAAATAAATATATAAATAATAATAATAATATTAATGACCCAACTGGCTGAACCCAGCATTGTACCTCCTAATCAAGCATTCATTGTTATGAATGTTATGTCATATGTTTGTCACACATTTAAGTTGGAAACAACTTAGAAGTAGTTTAAATAAAACAAATGATTTGTAAACCCAAATTACTACAAAATGATGAAAAACATTCATTTCTATCAAGTATATGAGTCACTTCTTCAACCTGTCAGGTGCTATATTTATCCAATCATTGCTGTTGACATTGCAAATATGCAAATAAGAACATTAACGTCTCAGGTTACGTATGTAACCTTGGTTCCTCTAGGGAATGAGACGCTGCGTCGGAAAATGCTAGGGGAACGCCTTCTGTGACCACGCTGTGAATAACATGTGAAATCAGTCCAATAGCTGAGCGGGACGTCAGGGGCGGTTGACGTCATGACCAGGAAGCTATAAAAGCACGTGCGGCGGAGCCAGCGTCAGCTTCAGGAATGAGGCAAGCGCTGGCAGGGATGCCGGAAGTATGGCACCGAGACGCTCAGAAGCAAACCACGCACAGGCTGTGTGTATCCCCACTCGTGATATAACGTTTTCTTTGGGCACGGAGGAACACACAACCTACAACGTGGTTTGCTCTCGCCCTTGAAATGCTTTGTCTTTGCATGAGCTTAGACATAGCTGGAGCTTATAGACCTTCACAATTGACAGACAACAATAAATATGACTGACACACACAGAGCGCTTCGCTGAATGACAGAAAAGCTGACGCTGGCTCCGCCGCACGTGCTTTTATAGCTTCCTGGTCATGACGTCACCCGCCCGTGACGTCCCGCTCAGCTATTGGACTGATTTCACATGTTATTCAGAGCGTGGTCACAGAAGGCATTCCCCTAGCATTTTCCGACGCAGCTCGAGTTCCTGAAGAGGAACCCAGGGTTAGGAATGTAATCATTAAGCCCAGGAAAGTATAAGCAGTGTGAAACGTGAAACATGATGACCCAGGATTCAGTTTACCCAGAGTTGAAACACCCTTTTGTTCTTACTTCCAAATAGATATAAACATAATTTTAAGAAAATATATTCTTTTTCAGTCCTTTTTCAGTACTGCTTTTCCTCCACTCCACTCTTTCACTCACTTGTTCCTCTCTGCTGTTTATGATGATCAGGTCTGCTCCTTTCTCTGTACAGAATCTTCTGCTCTCAGTCCAGCTCTTCCTCTCATAGGAAATGAAGTACAAACTAAATTTATAATATAACCATCCATCTGTAAACAACAGTTCAGCTAATTATTTATTCCCACTTACACTGAAGTATGTACGAACTATATTTCTTGTTATAGTATATTGATAAAGTTCAAGATTACCTGTTTCATGAAGACTCTTCACCAGTTCATTTATCTCCTGATTAAACTGCTCTCTTTGTTTAGTCAGGTTGTCATTCTTGATTAATAATCCATCCCTTTCATTTGTCAAGTTTATGTTCTTGGTTAGTAGCTGGTCTCTCTCTTCTGTGAGGTTGTTAATCTTGGTTAGTAGCTGGTCTTTCTCTTCTGTGTAGTTTGTGTTCTTTGTATGGATGTGGACACACAGCACTATGATTGCAGTCAGCAGAAGAACACACAGCAGCACCAGCCACACTGCAGCTGCTCTGGAGTTTCTGTTCTTCACACAATCACTTCCTGAACACCACAGACATAATGTTAGATGACTGAACACTTGAAAACTGATGTTTTTAACAAAGAAATTAATGTAATTACCTGTTTGCTGAAGTGGTTGGTGTGTGTTTGTCTCTGGCAAGAAGTTATGACCTCTCACACAGTCTGCACTCTCATAGATAGCCACCGTCATCTCCACTCTCTCAGACTCAGTTCTGATCACATCGTCATAAATATCATCAGACATTTCTACGCTTTTACAGTCCAGTTCATTTAAACTGTGCAAATGTTGAATGTTCTTCCTGTGTCATTCACTCCACATTGGCTTTTCTTTCCCCATTTAGAATGTAGTAGCAGAGTGAAACTGATCTGAGATCAATGTGTGAAGTCTGAAAGGATGTGGCCATTGCAACTTCTGCCCATTAGAGTCAACAAATGTGAAATGCTATGTTAGATTCCTCATCACTCTCCACAGTCTGCTATTGATCAAAGCAACCCATAGTCCCGCCCCAAGCACACACTATTGTTATTTTTAGTTACAGTATTAGTTCAGTGGCAGTTCAAGATGACCATTGTCATTGAGAATGCATAGTCAATACCCAGAGGCTAAAATGAGTTCCCACTCCACACTGAATGTGATTTTGAGGGGGCCCCATAGCAAATTCTGTGCAATGGACCCAGAATCCCTAGCGATTCCACTGCTTTAAGTCCTGCAAGTTGAAGGTGGGGCCTCCATGTATTGGATTTGTTGGTCCAGCACATACCATAGATGTTCAATTGGACTGGGATCTTTGGAGTGTGGCAGGGTGCATTATCCTGCTGAAAGAGGCCATTGCCGTCAGGGAGCACTATTGCCATGAAGACGTGTACGTGGTCTGCAACAATCTTTAAGTAGATGGTATGTGTCAAAGTAACATTCACATGATGCCAGGACCCAAGGTTTCCCAGCAGAACGTTGCCCAGAACATAACACTGCCTCCACCGGCCTGCCATCTTCCCATAGTGCATCTGCTGCCATCTCTTCCCCAGGTAAATGACATACAAGCACCTGGCCATCCATCAGATCTAAAAGAAAATGTGATTGATCAGACCAGGCAACCTTCTTCTATTTCTCCACGGTCCAGTTCTGATGCTTACATTGTAGGTGAAATTGTTTGTCTGGGGGAATTTATGGAACTGGGGGGATAGTATAATTGGTGTAAAAATATATAAATAAATGAATAAATAAAAAATGTGCATGCAATGAAATTATAATAAGTTTGTTTACTGTATTTTGCTAATAATTTTTAAAATGCAGATGAGTGTTCATATTTTTAGATAAAATCAAATATATATGTACTGTAAAGGTTGAAAATAAGCAAATGTAAATAATGGAGGCATGATAAAAAGTTTTCAAGAAAGTGTTAATTTAGCATTCATCATACAAAAAAAAAAGTTGAAATACATACATACAAAAATGCATGAACTAATGCCACAGTGCTCTTCTACAGCAACTTCCTGATTATGACAGACATGGTAGTAAATGAGTTTTCGTTCTGTTCTTCCTTTCTTTCTATCTTAGATCATTGTGTGAAGTCTAAAAGCATGTGGTCAAGTACAAGTGTTTTATTTCTTCGCTATTAGCATCAACAAACGGAGGTACTAAATTAGACATGTTTCCTGATCACTCCCCAACCGAAAGTCCTGTCCCAAACACACACCATTAGTTGAGTCAGTGTCAGGTTGGTCAGGATGCTCATAAAAACAGTAAATTAATTTTATTTTTGCCACATTTGCCTGATGAACTCCTCATTTGGATTCATGTTGTAATGTAAGGTGAACTCAAAAAAGAGGGAGAGCTGGATCCAAACGCAGTGAGTTTAATGAGCAAAACAAAAATACAAATGAACTCAGAGAACATCAAGGTAACAAATCCAAGCCAGAGGAACAGAATGAGCACAGCAAACACACAGCCTTACAGGACAAGACTCGACAAAAAAGACAGGAAACACTAAGGTATAGGCAGACACAAATGAGCAAACAAGACATACCTGGGAACAACAGAAAAAACTACAAACTGACTACAAAAGTACAGCAGACAGGAAGCAACATAAACGTCCTCATACAAAATATGCGTCACATATATTAAATAATATTTTAATTGTGACATCATCCTTGATAGTTTAGTCACTGTCACTATAGTTACTGTCATCATTTATTACTATCGTGAGAATATTAAAGAGGCATTTCTTTAGTTATTTGTTCATAATGAGAGTATTTGATTAGCTCTTTGAGATGTTGTTTGAACAGGACAATTCAAAGTAACATCTGTATGGAAATATGAATGCCAACCCTAAATACTGACATTCATGCACACCAATCAATCAACCAATCAGTCAATCAATACAGTGCAAAGTAAAGTATGTTTACTTAAAACTTGATTTATTTTAATGTATCTTTTGACACAAAAGCTTCTTTGCATAATTACAAAATCAAATTATTAATCAGGCTAAACTAAAAAAAAAATTGTATGGCATACAAGACTATATGTTTTACTTATTTCATATATTGGTTGTTGAATTAATATGTTATTAATTAATTATTTTCTTAAAAGATTTTGTTCTCACAGATCCATCTAAAAGCATCATTACATGGATAATCATACCACCCTGATGGATAAGACACAACGCAGTTCTCTCCTCTCTGTCCATTGGGCTCTCCAGACCCCCAGAACCTGTAGCAACAGATCAGCATTAGATGTTCAGTGCTATTTACTATGTGATATGATACTGCCTGTGAGAATCATTTATTAGATAACAATCAGTTTAATTCAGTGATTTCTCACCCAGAGGTCAGTGTGCTGCCATCAACCCATTTCCATCTGCCCTCTTCATCACTGTCAGTCAGACCAATCCAGAATTCATTACCACGGGAAACCTTTTTTGCAAAGTCCTAGTAGAATAAACCAGGCATGCAACTTCCAAATAGACATCCACATACCATATTAGAAAATATATAGGCCTACTCTTTTCATCCGCTCTCTTTTTCACTCACTTGTTCCTCTCTGTCGTTTATGATGATCAGATCTGCTCCTCTCTCCATACAGTATATTTTGCTCTCATTCAAGGTCTTCTTCAGTGAGGAAATGAAGTAAAAGCTGAAGTTAGAGTGTAGCCATCCATCTGTAAACACAACCAGTTCAGCTATTAGCTCAATATTCCCACCTACACTACACTGAATAATGAAACATTAGTAATAGCTCATTGCTTAGTTGTAGCTCAGTATCACCTGTTTCACTGAGAATCTTCCGCAGTTGATTTCTCTCTTGCTTGAACTGTTCTCGTTGTTTAGTCAGGTTGTCATTATTGATTAATAATCCATTTCTTTCATTTGTCATGTTTATGTACTTGGTTAGTAGCTGGTCTCTCTCTTCTGTGAGGTTGGTGATCTTGGTTAGTAGCTGGTGTGTCTCTTCTCTGTAGTTTGTGTTCTTTGTATGGATGTGGACACAGCACTATGACTGCAGTCAGCAGAAGAACACACAGCAGCACCAAACACACTGCAGCTGCTCTGGAGCTTCTGATCTTCACTGAATCACTTCCTGAAGATGACATATATGAAGATAACGGTTCTTAATTTCTACACCCAATACAATAAAAGTTTGTTTGTATTTGTACCTGTGTGTTGAGGTGTTTGGTTTCTCTTGGTGTGTCTGCCCATATCCCATGTTCTATCAGCGTTTATATTGGCATAAGTACTCTCAGACATTTTCGGGTGGCTTGCCCTCAGTCGTATAAATGATGGAAGCTGTCTCTGTGTGTCTGCTCTTAGCAGATGAGCTGAAAATGTTTCAAAGTATAACAGCATGTCATATCCTGTCTGCTTATACCAATTTCATTTGCATACCTAAAAAGGCAGTAGTTTTGCTGAAGGAAACAGTAGCAGTCACATGATTTGGCATTGCTTGGTTTAACACTTCGTTGTTATGCGCAACATCATCTTTGTAATTAGTCAGATTAGCAGAACGGAACTGATCTGAGGTCAATGTGTTAAGTTCAAAATCACGTGACAAGCAACACTCAACAAAGCTACAAGTCAAGAAATGTTTAATAAGTTGAAAGTATTATCAGGCTTTTGAATGAAAATATACTCCTCAAAGTTAACATATTCCCTGTATATCTTAAAGTCCACCCTGTCCATCCATCAGATATGAGAAAAGTGATGCCTGATTTATGAATGAATCATTGCTGTTAGTCAGATCTTTTCAGTGAATCAGTTGATTCACAAAACTAATGCTGAAAACACTGTAGACAGTATGTGGTTTCTCTGTCCCTCAAATCCAGGTTCTCATACAAGACCATTTCTCATACAAAGCCATTTTAATACAAGCAGTTCACTTTTCTTAGCTTGCCATTAACCCCTCCACAACCACCTCCAGTGACAGTCTTTCTGTGTTCAGATGAACCTCATCGATCCTCACAGCAAAGAGATACTATTGGAGCATCTTACTGAACTGTGAGCTTATAGCGTCTCATCACACACTGCTGCAGTTCTGAAGCTAGTTCATGCTAGTTCATGACCGGCTTCCTGATTATGATGTACATGGCGGTAAATGAGTTTCCGTGTTGTTCTTTCTCATATTAGATCAGCATTGACAGACCAAATGTAAGAGGAGGAATCAAGTTAGTGATTCTCTATAAAACATACATTTGGTTGGTTATTGTCATCAAAGTCCTATGCTAGCATGAGAGGAGCACAACAAACTCACTGGAGCTGCTCTGGAGCTTCACTTCCTCTAATAGTCTGAATATTTCATCATGTCAAACCTCTCTAAAGCAGGTCACTGTTTGTTTTACTCTTGGATGCTACTCAGTTGTGCCGTTTAAGAGATCCAATCCTCTACAGATGTATATTTGATTCTTAAGAAACACTTAAAACACTGACTGAAATTACAAGACTGACATTGTCCAGTGTGGTGTGACACAATAATACTCCTGTAAGTTAAACATGTCAAGACTTTAATGACATAACATTACAGCAACATGTAAAACAAAATACGAAATGTAAAAAAGGTTGAGGGTGTTGTGGAATTTTCTTGGGTGCGGCCAATGAAGTGGAGAAGCAGAGTTCCAGATGTCAAAAAATAAGACTTTATTTA
>NW_015647049.1:461578-474193 GCF_001515625.1 Sinocyclocheilus rhinocerous
AATTCAGCATATTAATTTATATATTGATTACTTTCATTTTCACATAATACTTCAATAAAATTACACAATAAGGGTTTAGGAGTGGAAACTCTTTATTCATGTTAAAATACTCTGTATAAACATGTATTTCATGGTATGTGATACTTTACAAAACTCTTCTCACAGATCCATTTATATGGACCATTACACTGATAGTCATACCACCCTGATGAATATGACACAGCACAGTTCTTTAACCTGTATCCATTTGGCTCTCCAGACACCCAGAATCTGAAACTACAGATCAGCATTCAATGTTCAGTGCTGTTTTCTCTGTGATTTGATAATGACTGCCAGAATTAATTATTAGATAATAATCAGTTCAATTCAGGTTTTTTTCCTCACCCAGAGGTCATGTTGGTGCCATCAACCCATTTCCATCTGCCCTCCACATCACTGTCAGTCAGACCAATCCAGACTCCAGCACCACCAGAAATCTTGTTAATAAATTCCTAGTAGAATGAGCCAGGTAGACATTAAGTTCCTAACGTTCAAATAGATTTCCACATACTTTGAAGAAAATAACTCTCTTTCACTCACTTGTTCCTCTCTGTTGTTTATGATGATCAGATCTGCTCCTCTCTCTGTACAGTATATTTTGCTCTCAGTCCAGCTCTTCCACTCAGAGGAAATTAAGTACAAACTAAATTTATAGTATGTCCATCCATCTGTAAACACAATCAGTTAAGCTATTTGCTCCTTATTCCCAACAACAATGACTTAATAAACTTGTTTTTAGTTATAGTGTTCAGTTGCAGTTCAAGATTACCTTTTTCATTGAGACTCTTCCAAAGTTCATTGCTCTCCTGAATAAACTGCTCTCTCTGTTTAGACAGGTTTATATTCTTGGATATTAATTCATCCCATTCTATTTTTGTGACATTTATGTTCTTGTCAAGTAGCTTGTCTTTTTCTTCTACCAGGTTAGTAATCTTGGTTAGTAGCTGGTCTCTCTCATCTGTGAGGATTTTACCCTTGGTTTGCAGCAGGTCGATGTTTGTAAAGACTTGGACACACAGTACTATGACTGCAGTCAGTAGAAGAACACACATCAGCACCAAACACACTAGAGCTGCTCCGGAGCTTCTGATCTTCACTGAATCACTTCCTGAAGATGACAGATATGAATTTTTTTTTTTTACTACTAATATGACTAAAATGTTTATGTTAGTTGGTATTCTAATGAAATGAGTCTCAGTACCTGTATATTGAGGAGTTTGGTTCTCTGTTCCTGTCCTGACATCATGACTCTTTATAGTATCTGCATTGGTGTCACTGTTCATCTCTTCTCCATCTCTGCTGTCCATTTCCCATATTTCATCAGTGTTTATATTGCCATAAATACTCTCTGACATTTTCAGTCACTGTGAATCAGTTGTGAAATGATAGACACTGTTTCTTCTCTATAGTCGTCTGCTTTTTGAGATAGTACTTTCAGCAGATGAATGTTTCAGCAGTCCAAAGTATGTCAAAGAACAAGAGAATGTGTGAAGTCTTGTGTGTTCATACAAATTAATTTGCATAGCAACCGTAAGTCAAAAACATTAATAGTCTTGATAAAGGGTAAAGTAGAAATCACATGGTTTGGTGTCGCCTCTGTTCAGCACTTTATTGCTCTGTTCCTAGAAGCTCAGAGCAACAGAAATAGCTGCCAAATTAAAATTGTGTATCAAATGTTTTTCTGCGGTGGTTAAAGTGAATGTATTGGGCCTCTTTCTCAAAACTTTCAAAGCAAAACCACTGCTGACTAGCTGCTTGCAGGTTTGAAACTCCTGACACTTAAAAAAACTAGGTTACCCTGACCAGGGGCATTGGACAGGAGGTAATGGTGAAACAGTTCCAGGGGGGCCTATAGCAATAACCTGTACAGGAGGCCCAGAATCCCTAGTGGTGCCCCTGATGGTGAGGCACTTGCAATGAAGGTGAATGGGGCCAATGATTTTCCACAGAAGCTGTTGGTTTTAACTACTAACAGCATATGCACATTTCTCTGAAGGTTCTTTTTGAGACAGTCATGGCTAACTAATGCTGGATGTATCTCTACACACACACACACACACACACACACAAAGGTCCTTCAGCGGTTCTTTGGGGCAGTCAAGGTGGTATATAGCACCCTTGCCATACAACAGTGTATTTCCTGAAGATAACGTGGTTATCAACCTTTTCGCCCCCAAGGCCCGCTATAAGCAAACATTTAAGGTCCACCACACAAGACTTTTTGACCTCAGAAAAGCATAAAAGTGATTCAAAACAGCTTTTGCCATTCCTATTCATAGCAAACATATGAGAGTGGAGTAACAAATCTAAAATCTAAGGAGGAGAATGGGGTTCCTCTTATGGTTCTACATAGTACCATTTGACAAAGATGCTGTATAGCACCTTTAAAGATAGGTGCTATATTGCACTTAAAGTGGTTCCTCTATGATTACGAGCCATTATTACATGGCTCTGTGGAATACTTGATTCTGATTGGTTAGTCCCAAAATTATGTTATCCCTCGATAACAACCGGTAAAAGCTAATAACACAGGCTCATCCAGGTAACTGAAGTCGGCGCTATACTCTTGCTAGTAGCGGTTTTTCTTCGTGGAAGCTTTGTGTTTGGTTAGCTAATCAAATAATAAAACTCAATTCAATATTATGTGTACAATTATTTAATTATGTCATCCTGTTATCACTATGGACTCGCTCTCTCATTTCATACAAATGCAACTGCTGTCTTCACGGAAGCTGTGCATTCAAATATTTAGACTCAAATCAATATTTTGTGTCTAATTATTTACTTATGTGGCAAGTAGCCGTGTAATAAGCAGGATAATGTTCATCCAGCCAGTTGTTATCACAGAATAACCACCTTTAGGGTGATACAAGACCCCTCTGCTTTGTGCCGGGGTCCTGATCACCCTGTCGGGAGTTATTCTGCGATAACAACTGGCTGGATGTACATTATCCCTTACATGAACCACTTTTAGTGCTATTTAGTGCCTTTTTTTTTCTTTTCTTTTCTTTTTTTGGAGTGTATGTAGGTCTTTCTGATTTGAATACCTTTTAGCCAATAAACTCAGTGCATATAGTTCAGGAACAGAGCACCTGACGGCATTTGAGGTTCAGTCCATCTGCAGGGTCTAGAACTTTTGTCTTCACACTCTCCATTGAAATGGTACAAACCATACTATTAACTGAACTGTAGTATATAAATGCTGCATATTAGTACCTTTTAGGGGCAGTCGTGGCCTTATGGTTAGAGAGCCGGACTTGTAATCCAAAGGTCAGGACAGATGTGACAGAAGAGGCACTATTGTGGTCTGAGTTGAAGCTGCTGTTGGTTATGACAGCAAGAACTCCTCATTTGGACTCATTTATTAAATAATGTATTAATTGTGAAAAGACACCATCTTTTACTGCCATTATTTACAACTATAGTGAGGATAAGCAGTAACTTGAATCAGTTACAACATATTTATCATACTGTAGTCATTTATGGATGTTGAGTTAAAATATATTTAATTTAATTGCTCAATAAAAAAAACATGGATAATCATACCACCCTGATGGATAAGACACAATGCAGTTCTCTTCTCTTTGTCCATTTGGCTCTCCAGACCACCAGAATCTGAAACTACAGATCAGCATTAGATGTTCAGTGCTGCTTTCTGTGTGATATGATACTGATTGTGAGAATAATATATTATATAATAATCAGTTCAGTTCAGTGATTTCTCACCCAGAGGTCATGTTGGTGCCATCAACCCATTTCCATCTGCCCTCCACATCACTGTCAGTCAGACCAATCCAGACTCCAGCACCACCAGAAATCTTTTGAATGAACTCCTAGTGGAATGAACCAGACAGCAGCATTTAACATCTGCGGTGCTAAGTAGAAATAAGGGTGCAACACAAACTGGTGTGCCACACTCTGTTATTCACTCACTTGTTCCTCTCCGTTGTTTATGATGATCAGATCTGCTCTTTTCTCTGTACAGTATCTTCTGCTCTCAGTCCAGCTTTTCCACTCAGAGGAAATAAAGTAAAAACTGGATTGATAGTTAATCCATCCATCTGTAAACAAAACCAGAACAAAACCTTCCTAAGAACCAAAACCAAAGTCCACAAAAACACTGAGCATGGAAATTATTATAAAAAAATAGGATAAAAATAACAAATTATTTCCATGTTTTTCCCCGCAAAAATATGTTTTATTATCTATAGAAAAAAAGTTCTTTATCCCACTATCTCTCATACAAATGCACACACGCAAATATCTTGTGCATCATCCCAAGCATCCATTGCATATATATATATATGCATATATAGCTGCTCTGGAGCTTCTGTTCCTCACTGAATCACTTCATGAAGATGACAGATAAAGATAATAGTTTTCTTGGTCACACTTTAGATTGGGGACCAATTCTCAATATTAACTAACTATCAACTACGACTTCTGCCTCAATAAACTCGTAATTTGCTGCTTATTAATAATTAGTAAGGTAGTAAGTAATAGTAAGGTAACAGCCACTATAGTAGTAATATGCAAGCTAATAAGCACTTAGTTAATATTGAGAATTGATCCCTAAACTAAAGTTTTACCATTTTCTCAATCTCCTAATGTTTGTGTTGCTTGTGTTTGTACCTGTGTGTTGAGGTGTTTGGTTTCTCTTGTTGCCTCTGTCCATATCCAATGTTCCATCAGTGATTATATTGCCATAAGCAGGCGGAGACATTTTTGTTCCCGTGACCTCCATCATTTAAATGGTGAATGCTCTCTGTGTGTTTTTGAGACTCTGATTTCAGTAGGTGGGGCCAGTGGGTGGAAAAGTATGTCATTGTACAAGAGCATGTGATATCCTTTCAACAACGGGAAAAAAAATAGTCTTGCTAAAGGGCATTGTTGTGGTCACCTTGTGGTTTTAATGTAGCTGTAGTTTAATTATTCATGAGAAAGAAGTCACCTTACTTAACCCAATGAACTTAAACTAGATCAGAAAATGTAACTTAATTGTGCTTGGATATCTGTTATTTTATGTTGTACAATTGTTTATTGGCTTCTATGATTATTTTAGATTCTATTTTAGGACAAGTTATTGAGAACAGTAGAACGGAACTGATCTGAGTACAGTGTGTGAAGCCCTAAGTCACATAACATGCAACTCTCAATGAGGCTAAAATAAACATTTTGTACTTTAACATAACTAAGTGACTTCTTTGTGTGACTTTTAAAGTCTGCATAAAATCTAAATTTACACCATTTATTTTGTTTGCGTACATTGCTAATCTTGAGGTGAACAATTAATCCATGCAAGTTAATCCACTGAAGAAAAAAAAAAGATTGTCTTGGAAATCTTTAATCAAAATCTGAACATTTGCTTGACGGCTTGGGCAGAATATCCTTAACCACTCCACTCCAACCGTTAGTTTGCTGCGAGTGAGAGACAGGAGCGTCTTGTCACACACTGCTGCTGTTCTGAAGCACTGTGGCATTAGTTCATGACCAACTTCCTGATTATGATGTACACATAGGCGGAAATCCCGGGGGGGTCTGGGGGGACAGGACCCCCCCATCTGAGGGTTGTCCCCCCTAAAGTATGATTAAAAACCACGCTGTGCTTTGTAAATAACAATGTTTTTTACTTTACTACTTGTAATTGTGTAAGTAGTAAAACAACACAAACAAGGCAAAAAATGCGTTTTAAGTTTAGAAACATTTTGAGTCTCCCCATCCCTTGCCTCACAGTGCTTTGGTCCAAATGCCTGCTTTCCTCTTTTACATCACCCACACACACACAAGTCCGGTGAGAGAGAACAAAGCCAATAGTTGTGGAACTCCAGTAAGTAAGGGTGTCAAGGCTATTTTATTCACTTAAACATCGGATGAAGTGATTATTTTCTCTTTAATACATGATGCCAATGTATTTTTCGATGAGTCCGCTATGTTAGCAATAATAAAGTTACCTGCTTGAGGGAAAGGGTTGGCAGGTTTTCATAACAAAAACCGCCCAATTACTACTCAAAACTATCCCAAACTATCCGCGTTTCAAGGGGGTCCCACGGTAAAAATTGCATTCCGGGGAATAAAATACGTTATTGGGGTCGCTTCAACCCGCAGACATGAAAAACAACCCTTGGCAACAGTGATAAAGTAGCCCAATTCCACGAGAAAACCTCAGACTTGGCAACACTGTGACAGATAGTAATTTCTACAACGGACACGAGCGCTGTCTCGGTGCGATCACAACAGCTTTAAGTTGTCTAATTTGGCAATGTCTCCCTGCTGCACTAATAGCACTAATGTATGTCTGTATACATATCCTTACAAGTACAATTTTAGCTGTATTATTTGTGTCACCTTCAAAAATTGCTCTTGAGAAATTTTATGTTTATTGTCCCCCCCTACTGTTAGATGAAATTTACGTCCCTTGATGTACATGATGGTAAATGAGCTTTCATTCTGTTGTTCTTCCTCATACTAGATCAACATTGAGAGAACAAATGTGAGAGGAGGAATCAGGTTGGAGATTCTCCAGAAAACAGTCCTAAAATAGCATGAGAGGAGCACAACAAACTCACTGGAGCTGCTCTGGAGCTTCATTTTCTCTATTAGTCTGTATATTTAATCATGTCAAACCTCTCTAAGGCAGGTCACAATGAGTTTTGCTCTTGGACGTTACTCAGTTGTGCTATTTAAGAGATCCAATCATCTACAGATGTGTATGTGATTCCTAAGAAACACTTAAAACGCTGACTGGAGTTACAGGACTGACATTGACCAGTGTGGAGCGACACATCATATTTAGTGATACAAATTACATTAGAGTAATATGCAAAACAGCATGATAAAGGTAAATAAAGTAAAGTGGTCTGAAGTTTAGCTTTCAAAGTAGCAAACATCTAATTTATGGTAAGCCACTTACAATGGAGGTGAATAGGGCAATTTTTTGAGGATTCTTTAAAAGCACTTTTAAATAATTATTCTGTTAATTCTTCTGTTGAAACTTTTGTACTGTATTATTTGAGTTCAAAGACTTTTTAAATCAACTTTCAATCAACAGGTTCTTTTACACTGTTATTCTCACATCTGAAATAAAAAAAAAGTAAGCATGCTGTTTACACAAACTACATTATTAACATTATTGTGATGTTCACTGATACTAGTACTAATTTATCGAAACAAAGAACACAATTACCACATAGCAAACATATTTACCATACAGTAAATAAATCAAATGAAAGTAACATCTGTAAAATAGTAAATGCACACTTACACTAAGATTCTGAATGGAGTTGAAAACTGAACGGGCATTCCCTTCCTCTGTGAGATGCAGGTGAAGGCAAGAGTGGTGTATTCACAGTCCTAAAATAATTTTATAAACAATTGTTAGCATTTTTTCCCCCCACAGTACCTTAGTATAGTATGCATTCTTCATGAGAAAACAGAATGCCAATAACAAAGAAACTAAATTTTAACACTATCAACCAGTATGATTTTCCAGCGAACTCAAAACTGAATGACACGCGCATGCCTTTCTTGTGCAAGATGCCGGTGATGCAGCTACAGTCCTAAACGAAAATTGAAACAGTTGTTTGCAATTACCAGAACACGCATAGCTTCACTGATAAGAAAGGACGCGCGTATATGTCAGTCGATAAGTCACTTATTTACAGCTTACTTTATACATTTACACCTGAGATGATCGCAAATACCAATGACCAGGTATAACACATTTAAAACATTTACACCAGAGCAGATATTCGTGAAAGGAAGCTTATTAACATTATAACTCATATTACTTTTATATCGTTGCTGTCTATTTTATAGAACATTAAAAAAAACATCCTGAGGTCGTGAGACATTAGATGCAGTAAATGAATCTTCATAATATTTCACTTGATTATACATTTAGTCAGGAATCATGGTTTGGAAAAAGTCTAACTAGTAAAATATGTACAAGTTATGTCACAGTAACACAATAACAACTAATGTAAGTAGGCTAATAAAAAAATTCTTACTCGTGTAAATTATATCCTCCACTGGATATAAAGCCGGCGCATTCTTCTGAGGAAAATATAAAAAAAAGAGTATTCCTCTCAGCGCGTCTTCTTGAGGTAAATTCTGTCTTATTCCTCTCAGCACGTCTCCTTCCAGAAACGAACAGTAGTCGAGATGAACTTGAGGAAAAGTCTCGCCACTTTGTTTGCTGTGATGTGGGCGTTTACACGCGGACTATTGTAATATCAATGGACCCTTTTCACAAGACTGTGATGACGCGTTTAACGCATTTAACGTCATCAGCATCGTAAATCCTTGAAAGTTTTTCATATTTGTATTTTTTTTTAAATGTATGTACATTTACAACACTATTCTTTGTATTATATCACCTTTGCATCAAATTACAAAAAAACAGTTAACGCTAATGCGAGGGTGTTTCTAATGCAGGGTCTATGGGAGGGATGGTAAATATGACATCGTTCTCTCTTCTGACTGCCGTTATCAGTCTCTCTCGATTTGTTTCCTTTTATTGAAAGTCACGAAAACACTATTGTGGAGTTTTTCTTTTGCTATGTGAGCAAATGGGAATGCAAAAAATATATTTGTGGTACTCTCCCATTCACTGCTCTTCAAGCTAACCCAACTATGACGACTTCCGCTGCTGAGAAACCCGGAAATGTGAAAAGGGTCCATAGCGCGCTCAGCGCGTGGGCGTGATCTAATTAGAGATAATGAAGCCAGACGGGAAATTGCGTTGGTTTCATATGGATTACTTTATCACAGAATATTTGTTTTCGGTAAGACTTGCTTCATTTAAAAGTAGACATGTCAAGCTTTCTATAGATATATCTCTCATGTCTCTTTGTCGAGTATTCACTGAGTTTCAGTTCATTTTAATGACGCGTTTCTAAATGAAGATCACGCAGACCAAGGCGGCAGACAGCACACCATGTTTGTTTTCTTTATTTTATAAAAGCACAAAGTTTTGTTGTTATTATGCGTGTATACAAATAAAAGTTGACCCTTTACAGATTCAGTTGATGTATTGCTCTTATCTGTTCGATTAAAACTGACGGAGTAATTTAAGTTCCTTTAGGGGCTTTCAAAAAAATGCAACAAAACGTGCCGGCACATTTGTTGACCCCAGAGCGTTAAATCAACTATAATTTGTTATTGCAAAATAAACCCAGACAAGTTGATCAGGGCACAATACAAAATATTGATTTGAGTTGAAATATTTCATTAGCTCAAAAAAAAATAAAACAGTTCCTAGCAAGTGGCTACAAATGAACAAGATCCACATTTGCACACTGCATATGCACATTTTAGATACCCGGATTAGTGGTCTGTTATACAGACTTGCTATTTAAATCGTCATTATCAGAAAATATCAGGCCTTATATTTATATATATATATATATATATATAATGCAGAGAGCTGTGTTATGAAGCGTCAGAACAACACCTGAGTGAGTAAATAATGCCCAAATTTTTCATTTGTAGGTGAACTATTCTTTTAATTATTTATCAAGTACAGTGTGTGTTTGTACAGTACTGTAGAGACCCAAACAGGTATTCCTTTCAGATCAGGGGTGTCCAGTGCTGCTTCTACATGCTCTCCATCCTGAAGACTTTATCTCCAAGACACCTGCCTGAAACCTTCTGGTGATGATATCAAAATAACCCCCCCTTATCTTTTAAGATTATTATCTTTTTTTAAAGAAAAATCCAACTCAAGACAGACCCAATAAAAAAAAAAAGACCCAAGTCCAGCCATTTTTTTATCCCAATTCCAAATGGACTTGAATGTAAAAGAGGCTGTGAGGTCTGTGCAGTCTGCAGCCCTGCACGTCAGTAGCGAGTGGTGACTTACCTGGTATGACAAGCTGTATGTTGCACCTCAAATTGCAAGGACATTTTTGTTAATATTAATAAGTAAATCCCTGCACTCATTCCCTTGAATGGCTTGTGTTTTGCAGAATGTGGTTCATATGGACCACACGCCACTGCTGCACGCACCAAATATTCAGGAGAGTTTGGTAATTTACACATTGAAGCACGGACAGACAGAGAACAGAGAAGAAGAAGCATAATAACTTTGACATAGAAATAATATAAAATAAAACAGTTCCTAGCAAGTGGCTACAAATGAACAAGATCCACATTTGCACACTGCATATGCACATTTTAGATACCCGGATTAGTGGTCTGTTATACAGACTTGCTATTTAAATCGTCATTATCAGAAAATATCAGGCCTTATATTTATATATATATATATATATATATAATGCAGAGAGCTGTGTTATGAAGCGTCAGAACAACACCTGAGTGAGTAAATAATGCCCAAATTTTTCATTTGTAGGTGAACTATTCTTTTAATTATTTATCAAGTACAGTGTGTGTTTGTACAGTACTGTAGAGACCCAAACAGGTATTCCTTTCAGATCAGGGGTGTCCAGTGCTGCTTCTACATGCTCTCCATCCTGAAGACTTTATCTCCAAGACACCTGCCTGAAACCTTCTGGTGATGATATCAAAATAACCCCCCCTTATCTTTTAAGATTATTATCTTTTTTTAAAGAAAAATCCAACTCAAGACAGACCCCAAAAAAAAAAAAAGACCCAAGTCCAGCCATTTTTTTATCCCAATTCCAAATGGACTCGAATGTAAAAGAGGCTGTGAGGTCTGTGCAGTCTGCAGCCCTGCACGTCAGTAGCGAGTGGTGACTTACCTGGTATGACAAGCTGTATGTTGCACCTCAAATTGCAAGGACATTTTTGTTAATATTAATAAGTAAATCCCTGCACTCATTCCCTTGAATGGCTTGTGTTTTGCAGAATGTGGTTCATATGGACCACACGCCACTGCTGCACGCACCAAATATTCAGGAGAGTTTGGTAATTTACACATTGAAGCACGGACAGACAGAGAACAGAGAAGAAGAAGCATAATAACTTTGACATAGAAATACCATTTAAGTTGGTTTGCCAACCGCCATTAACACCAGAAGAAGAAAAAGAAGAATAGAGATGCCTTGTCCAAATACACACACTTGTGGTCTATGCACTTGACCACTTGACTACTTATATGACGTATGTCCAATATTTGGCCCAAGTGTTCAAGTGAGCATGAAGACCACAAGTGTGTGTACAACTTTTCATTACCTGATGGGACACACTTATAATGTTGTAAATACGCAAAGTGTTTACAGAGTTTTATTATTATTTTCAAGTGTAGCACTTTGTTTTACCACCAAATTATATGTAATAATAATGTTTTACCACCAAATTATATGTAATATCTTATTATTATTATTAATATTTAACTTACATTGGAAAGGTTTCCGTGACCTCTCGCGCGATCTTGGCAAAAAGTCTCACGATTTATTTCCAGAACATGATGCATGATGGGATACACTAACCCTCGAATACCGCTCCGGAGTGGTATTCGAGATAGTGTGAGTTTAGTGTGCGTTAAGGGCACTGCGCTTTGGTATTTTTAAGACCTGGGTCAGTCTTGCGCACTTACTTCCTGTCGCGCGCACGCGCTCTCAAGTGGTCAAGACCGCAAGTGGGGGTATTTGGACAAGGGGTAAATCAATGGGAGAGTAATTTCGAATGACAGAAAAATTGACCAATCATATCTTTTCTCTAAATGGGCGGGCCTTGTTATCACTAACTTTATGACAAGTTCCGCCTGCTGTGGGATCTCTATCGGAAAAAAAAGATATACGCTGATAAAACTAACTAGCTATTATTCACGTCACGATGGAAGCCTCAAATAACATAAGTAAGGACATTTACTGGGCCGCTGTGCCAATGATATTTATTATAAACACTGCTTGTTTGTCTTGAAGTGTCTGTCGCTAATTTGCCAGCATGCTGTGAGCGCTGTCGTGGTGTATTGTCTTAAACACATTACATTTGTTGGTTTTGTGTGGTAAGAGGGATTGAGTGTCTGTATATTTTGTGTGATGATGCATTTGTAATGAGGATTTGCATTTGACTTCAATTTATTGTAGTAATATCAGTCACTCTCGCTGTACTGTTTTGTTGCGGTCGCACACCGGACGAGAAGTGGAGTGAGTGCCCCGGTGCAACACGTATCGCACACCGTCAGTTTAAAACGGCAGTCCAAAACATTTAATCTATTCCTAAAACAGTCAAAACTTAACTTCAAGAATGAGCAAGTGGTGTCAAAGAGTTTAAAGTTCGGGGATCGAAAAAACAGCAAACGGGATGAGAAATTAGAGCCATAGAAAGACAAAGATTTTGCTGAAAAAATGCACAATACACAATCATCCAGCCTAGGATGAAGTCATTATGTACATTAACAATGATTTGGGACAAATATAATGTATTTTAATGGAAAATGATGTGAGTGGCGCTGCAGGATTATGAACAGCACCCGGAGTCGCAGCTGGGATCCGCGAGCAGTCGCCGGTGGTGCCGCTGGTGTGCATGCACTCATAGAAAACAATGTGTGTGAATATTAGGCTACGTTTACACTACAACGATGTAGTCAAAAACTGAAACGTTTTTCCCTTGCGTTTTTAAAAATATTCACGTATACAGGTGCATCTCAAT
>NW_015647049.1:478156-482594 GCF_001515625.1 Sinocyclocheilus rhinocerous
ATTTGACTTAAATTTAGCTGTTTTATTTTGGTAATATCAGTCACTCTCGCTGTACTGTTTTGTTGCGGTCGCACACCGGACGAGAAGTGGAGTGAGTGCCCCGGTGCAACACGTATCGCACACCGTCAGTTTAAAACGGCAGTCCAAAACATTTAATCTATTCCTAAAACAGTCAAAACTTAACTTCAAGAATGAGCAAGTGGTGTCAATGAGTTTAAAGTTCGGGGATCGAAAAAACAGCAAACGGGATGAGAAATTAGAGCCATAGAAAGACAAAGATTTTGCTGAAAAAATGCACAATACACAATCATCCAGCCTAGGATGAAGTCATTATGTACATTAACAATGATTTGGGACAAATATAATGTATTTTAATGGAAAATGATGTGAGTGGCGCTGCAGGATTATGAACAGCACCCGGAGTCGCAGCTGGGATCCGCGAGCAGTCGCCGGTGGTGCCGCTGGTGTGCATGCACTCATAGAAAACAATGTGTGTGAATATTAAAGACATGGTGCGGCGTAATGCAGCGCTGCACTTGTCCTCCAGCGTGCGACTGCCTTAAGGCTGGAATAGCCTCTTGTTTCAGAGGTGGAATTGTCAAACTGTCAAAGATGACTTTTAGAAGAGGACACCATAAGCTTGGCTGGAAGATTGTTCTTTCCCTCGACGAGGGTAGGGGGAGAGGGCCTAGGTTCTAGAGTCACGGTTCGCTACTGATTCCAACACGCATTTGTTCAAACAACAACAAAAGTGAAATTTTGTATCCGATGACCCTTTTAAAGCCTCAAAGACAGACCCTACCAGTGACCTCTAGTGGAAAATTTGAATATTGTGAAAAAGTTCATTATTGGAAAGTCATGGTGTCACACCCTAATCAGCTAATTACCTCAAAACACCTGCAAAGGTTTCCTGAGCCTTTAAATGGTCTCTCAGTCTGGGTCAGTAGACTACACAATCATGGGGAATACTGCTGACTTGACAGATGTCCAGAAGACAGTCACTGACACCCTCCACAAGGAGGGTAAGCCACAAAAGTTAATTGCTAAAGAAGCTGGTTGTTCACAGAGTGCTGTATCCAAGCATATTCATAGAAAGTTGAGTGGAAGGAAAAGGTGTGGTAGGAAAAGGTACACCAGCAAAAGGGATAACCGCAGCCTTGAGAGAATTGTCAGGCAAAATCCATTCAAGAATTGGGGGAGCTTCACAAGGAGTGGACTGAGGCTGGCGTCAGTGCATCAAGAGCCATAATTTTTTGAGATGTACCTGTGTATATATATATATTTGTTAAATGCCTGAAATGAATAAAGAAAAAGTTGGTATATTTTAAAAATAGTTGCTTTAGGTAGCGTAAACAAGCCCTTCTCTGGTGCTGCAAATGACACCAAAGCCAAAAGACTGACTATAATAACACTTATCAGTAGAACATAGTGTAACTCCAATATACTACTCTCACTCTCTGTTCCTCATTTAGTCTGTATGTCTTCACTTATAGTACTTGCTGAGCTCCCTTTCGAATGGTCTCTCCCGTTGTTTTAACATGCTATAAGAAAACTCCTGTTTACGCTGATACTGTAGCCTGATTTGATCACGTTCGTGTAGCTGCATGAACCAATTGGGCTTTAACCCGCCAAAAGGGGTGGAGCTGACTGCTATATAAGTCGGCTCTGAGCGCCATTTTGTCAGAATTTTTCTCCTTCAGCAATGAAGATCATCTCCTCGCTGGACTCCGAAGCAAGAATCTCAGCCTTCTGCTCGCCGCCCTGAGAAGAAGGCCCGACAGCGGAATATCGCTAGAAGACTTCCCCTGTGCTATCCGGCATCTATTAGAGCGACGTTGTTGCAAATGTCATGCTGTGAATGTTGCTCATGCAGATTGGTGCGGTGATAGCGTTGCCTGTCTGGGCAGCGCCCACGCAGAGACTGCGCTCACCAGAACGGAATGCTCTCACTGAGAGCATGAATCTCGCCCTTCTCCGCTCACAGAATGCCTTCTTCAATGAAGGCAGCCCTGCTGTCCCGTTTCTCCCCTTTCAGCTAGCTCGGAGAAAAAACAGTGGAGTCCCTCGTGCTCACTCTCTACAACGAGCAGTTGCGCTTGTTCTTGTTGCATGTCCTCAATCTGATATCAGACTCAATCGAGTCTGAGGAGGAGGTGGCGGGAGAAACAACTCTCCAATATTTTGAATTTGGACTGCAGTACCCATTTCAAAAGCTAGCCGTCAATATTACATATTGCACCTTTAATATCTTATCATATTAATATTGGTCTACAGAATCGATAGAAACACTGAAGGATTTGATGTTCATAAGCATTCCTCTACAGGTCAGCACAATCTTAAATGACCAAGTCATTCTTAATTGCCAAATGGTTAGAAGGATACACAGCAGCTTCAAACACACTAAGCTTGCAGTTTAGCGATCTCCACTTCAATATTCTATTCTCAGAAAAATTTAATTCATGAAGTGTTTATTTATGAGAGAGAGAGAGAGGCTGTGTATGTATGAATTACCACCATTTTGCCACGTTTCTCTATTAACAGTGAAGCTGTGGCTTTAATTCCTTTAGAAACAATGATGTTACCAGCTCCTTGTTGAGAAAGATAATGTAGCTCTTGAGCGATTAAGCTATTTAGTTGATAAAATTGGACTTTGCTGGTGATACACAGCCCTAATATATAGCGTGGCGATGACACTGTTTATTCTCTGTTATAAATGTGTTTACTTGATTCACCTGCTGTTGGGGGGAGGTGTCCGGGAGGGAAAGAGTGAGGAGGGAGGGGCAAGCGCGGAGGCAGAAAGAGAAGAAAAGGAGGGGTGAGTCGGCTGTGAGCGGGCGAAAAAGCAAGTTAGGCAAGCTCTTTCTGGCGTTTTTGTTGTTTTTGGGAAGTTAAGACACCTCCTGATACCCGCGTTTTAGGTTGTAACGTTCAGGAAATAAATTACAGCCCGTTGGGTGCTTGCAATGAGTTCTTGAAGGGGAACAATATTGTGGATAGTGGACTAGCCAGAAGCAACAGTTTGAAGATATATATATATTTATTTTAATGTTTTAATGATGGATTTATTTCTCACAAACAAAATGTTAACTGATAGACTGGAGTTGTGTGGATTATTATGATGTTTATATCAGCTGTTTTTATTTTACTGTTTGAGTAAATTAAGCTAAATTTCTCCAAATCTGTTTTGAAACATTCATCTACATCTTGGATGGTCTGAGGGTGAATACATTCTCAGCAAATTTTTATTTTTGGGTGAAGCATTCTGGTTTTCAGATCTAAGTGGACCCATGAAGACCTCTACACTCAACCACTTGTAACTTCTAGCAGATAGTTTACTAATATATAGTGTACACTAAAAGTTACTGAGACCACAAACAAACTACATGGAATGAAGAAACCTACCTTTGCCAGCAACTGGAAGCTGGTCTCTCTCGCTCAACCGATTTCCTTTTTCTATTAGCTCATCTCTCTCTTGTGTGCAGTTTGTTCTTATTGTATGGATGTGGATGCACAGCACTATGACTGCAGTCAGCAGAAGAACACACAGCAGCACCAAACAGTTTCTGATCCTCTCTGAAATTAAAATGACAGATATAAAGATAAATGTTTCTTAAAATCTGTTATGTCTAAAATATGTATGTTAGGGGACTTTCACACTAGACACATTTGTTGTGGTCCGAATTAAAATGCAATTGTTCCCAGTGCCTTCCGCAGCGTTAGTCCCAAGCCCCATGCATTTGCATTAATCTTGCCATCACAAAATGTACGCCTAAATGATTCATAGTAGTACCTAAGGGTATTACATGTTACTACTTTAGTTACTAATAAGTGAGTTTGAGTTTGCTTTCACATTTATGTCATGCCACAGTTCAATTGCAACCGAACTCAGGCCACCTCCATAGGATGTATGTATATAGGAAGTCTTGGGTTCAGTAACTTGGTGAGCAGTTTTGTGTGCCATGTGAACCATGATTTATTTAAACCTAAACTTACCGTTGTTAATTAAATAAAATGAGTCTCAGTACCTGTGTTTTGAGGTGTGCGGTATCTCTTAGTGCCCGAGTGCTTTCTTTCTCTCTTGACATCACTACTGTCGATATCAATCTCTTCATATTCTCTTTCCATCCCACGCTTCCCAGAAATGTTAATGTTACTGTAATAAGACATATTCAGTCTGCTGGAGTTGAGTGTGAGTTCATGCCTCGTCAAGTCAAGTCAAGTCTGTGTATCTTGTTTGGATATTGTTTGGATGTTTGGATCACTCTGTAAATAAGAGCTTTCGTTCTGTTTTTCTTCCTCATATATACAGGTAAATGTAAAAATAGTAAAGCGGTCTGGGGTTTAGCTTTTAAAAAGGAAAAAAAAAAAAATATATATATATATATATATAAATCGACAATTGTATGTGCAGGTATATTACAATAGACAGTTTTGTATG
>NW_015647049.1:482904-499730 GCF_001515625.1 Sinocyclocheilus rhinocerous
ATATATATATATATATATATATGTGTGTGTGTGTGTTTAAGATTGTCAGTGTACAGTTCAGATAATAAATTAATTCCAGGAATCAGGTTATGACCATCCTAACTGAGTAAACATGTTTTGCTCTGTGTGTTTTCATTTATGAGGATGACTCCAGTAGTGACTCCCCAATCAGTGTACAGTTCAGATAATAAATTAATTCCAGGAATCAGGTTATGACCATCCTAACTGAGTAAACATGTTTTGCTCTGTGTGTTTTCATTTATGAGGATGACTCCAGTAGTGACTCCCCAAAAACATAAACAGATGGTTAGTTATTGTCTGTAACTTTAACTTAAAATCCTATAATAGCATCAGAAGAACACAGCAGCTCCAAACACACTGGAGCTTCTGATCTTCACACAGTCACTTTCTGAACACCACAGATATGATGTTAGATGACTGAACGTGTAAACGGTAAAAAATAACTAAAATTAACATGATTACCTGTGTGCTGAAGTGGTTTGTCTCTGTCCTGAAGTCAGGATCTCTCACATGATCTGCATTCTCATAGATAGCCACCGTCATCTCTGCTCTGTTTGTCTTCATTGCCTCAGACTCCTGACCAGAGTCCTGATCAAATCATCATAAATATCATCAAACATTTCTGCTCTTTAATCCGTGAAACATTAAACGATTTAGTTTCTTTGTTCCTGTGTAGATGTGATGTCATATGATACCAGATTCTTAAAGGTTCTTCTCAAAGAAATTCTCCTCAAACAAGAAAAAATATATGACTGGACTTGATTTTGTTAATCAGAAACTGATTGGATGATTGGATGTGATTGACACCCACCCTCCCACTCTCACGCCAGTAAACACATCATCAGAGAAGAGATGTAATAGCAAGAGGGAGGGGAAGTTTTTTTAAATGATGTGCAATTTAAATGATAAATCATTTATAATAAATACATAAATATTCAGTAAAAATAAGTATTGCCATTATGGTGACTTTAAGTTATGTCATATGCAAAGTAAATCTATACACTTCTATAAAATGACTATAAAGTATTATTACATTATTAAGACTATAAAGCAATACAGATATTTTAATTTTAAACTGTATAATTATAATGAAAACCTATATGTGTGTGTGTGTGTGTGTGTGATATAGAATCAATAGAAACAGTGACAAAATTGAAAGATGTTCATAAGCATTCCTCATAAGCATTCCTCTACAGGTCACTACCATCCTGAAAGACCAAGTTCTTCTTATTTGCTAAATGTTTAAAACAACACAGTAGCTTCGAAAACACACTGTAGCTGCTCTGCCTGAAGTCACTTCCTGAACACACCAGATAAGATGTTCAGTGTCTCCTTCCATTATTACTGGCCGCGCGATGTGACAGATACGGAACTGCCAGACGTGTTCTCATGTAATTGCAATTTATGTAGTAAAATATAGCTGCAAGCAGCAATTACGGGGCCAAGCACTACAGAAGCAAGCATTAGACCAAATGCAGAAACGAGTAATTGAAGCCATTTTAGGATGATTTTAGTCAAACCGGCTGAAAAATCATAAATACAACCACTAGTAATATGATTTAATGGCTTATCACGTTTGACCAACAGTTGGCGCTGTTATCAAATCGATGTGGTGTGTTCTGTGTGAGTTGACAATGGCACACAAAAAGTTTGCTGTCAATATCTCAAAGCTTTGCAGAGATACAGCCTCAGACGTAGTTTGGCATCATGCCTAAAATTTGTTGTGGCACTATGCAAAAACGGTTTTGTCTATCAACACGAAATCCATAACCTTTTGTCAGCACAGTCTGAAGATAATCTGACTCGATTTTTGTGAAAATCGGAAAAACGGTCTAGGAGGAGTTTGAAAAAGTAGGTTTTCAACATAAATCAAAATGGCGGACAGGAAGTTCAGCCAACTATGGCAAAATTGGTATATATGTTCTCAGCAAGACCTAATAAATATTTTGACATATGTTATATTCCAATAGGCTAATTTGATCAAAAGTTATTAGCATTTTTGGAAATGTCATTATTAGTGGTTAATGAATGGCTTATCACTTTTGACCAATAGGTGGCGCTGTGACCAAATTGATGTGACATGATCAGTGTGAGGTGATAATGGCACATAAAAAGTTTGGTGTCAATATCTCAGAGCTTTGCAGAGATACAGCCTCAGATGCAGTTTGGCATCATTCCAGCAAATCGGACCAACGGTCTAGGAGGAGTTCGAAAAAGTAGGTTTAGAACATAAATCAAAATGGCGGACAGGAAGTTTGGCTGACTATGGCAACATTGGTATCACTGTTCTCAGCATGACCCAAGGAGTCTAATAATACCAGTCTCATTACAATAGGTAAAATTCACATAAAGCTATTAGCATTTATTTGAAATTTCATTATAAATTTTGACCACAAGGTGGCACTGTCTCAGAACTTTTTGAGTACTTACAGGTCATGGTCCCGATGGTACATACAAAGTTTCGTAATGATACACAAATGTATACCAAAATATAGCATTTCATATCATAATACTCTATTGTAGTCAATGACAATTTCATGTTTTGTTCAATTATAGCGCCACCAAGAGGCACAATCCCACCAAATGTTGTATGTGTCCTTAGAGTGTGCCCATACATATGTATGTCAAATTTGGTGAAAATATCTCATTTTGTTTTGGAGTTATATACATTTTTACATATGAGAAGAGAAAAAATGAATGATGGCCGAATCTGTTTGCATTTTTTTGCCACTTACTATCAAAATTTTGGCAATTGGGCAATAGCAATAAGCCGGCACGTTATGTTTTCGAATTTCCTACGGTGGTTTCGTGTCGATCGGAGTAACTGTTTCTTATATATTGGCAAATGTTTTTTAAGCGCTAAAATGCAACGTTGCACAAACCATAAGGCAAAACCTGACATGTTTGGTATCGCTGGACTCGGCAAGGATTCAGGAGTCTAAAACGGTGACTCCCGTGAAAATAAGTCGACTACACCCAAAGTTATAAGCATGTGAATATTTGATTGTACCACTAGGTGGCGCTGACTCAAAACTTCTCAGGCTCCTTCAGGGCATCTTGCTGATGACCCATACCAAGTTTCATAACGATACACTAATGCGTTCATAAAATACAGCATTTTAGTACAAATTTCAAAATGGCTGACGGCCAAAATGGCTGATATGGGACAATTGGATATCAGTTGACTCAGTATGTTGCCCTGAATCTATTGAGACCAATTTTAACCACTAGGTGGCGCTGTGCCAAAACACAGCAGGTAGCCTCAGGACATGCTTGTGATAGCATACATCAAGTTTGTTCTCAATACGCCAAACCGTTACGGAGATATAGCCTCACATGCATTTTTATGTGCTCTTCGTCAAATTCGTTCGTGCGTTATTCAAGAACGGTTTTACTAATCAACTTGAATTCCATAACTTTTTTGCCAGCATGGTCTGAAGATGATCTGAGCCAATTTTGGTAAAAATCAGACAAACCGTTTAGGATGAGTTCGAAAAGTAGGTTTTTCGAACTATTAAAAATAGGGAAAAAAAACAGCAGTTTCAATAGGTGCCTACGCCCCTTCGGTGCTTAGCCCCTAATTACACTCTGATCAAAAGATCTTACTTGTGCTATATTGCTGTTGTTCAAGGACAACATTAGATGCAGACGCAACAGTTCAATAATCAAGTTAATATTGAGGAACATGTATTTTAGTCTATTTCTGCACCATTAATGAAAATAGTTACAAACGAAGCCAAAGCAGAATAAAGAGTTTCGCTTCTCAGAGCAAAACACAGCAGTGGTGTTTTATTCTTGAGTGAATGAGTGCTTTTGAATTAATTAATTGACTAAATGATTCAATGAATGTGCCCCCCCCATAGTTTGAGGGGACAGCCATTTGAAGTGGTGTCCAAAATGATAGTGGACATTATTGAGTGCAGTCATTCAGTCCCATAATGCACCACAATAACAAATGTATAGACCCTTTTTCAGTTAGTAAACATTGTGACGTTTTATTATGGGCGGAGCTTAGGTGGAGTCAGAAAGATTCCCCAGACCGCTTCACTAACGCTAGCTAGCAAGTTTTGTTTGCTTGTTTTTTTTTTAACAATGACTGGAGAAAATTTTATTTTATCTGAATATGTAATGTCACTCACTGTCCGGGACCGCAATTGTTATTTGAAAATGTTTACTTTAGCTGAAGGAACCAGATTGGCCGACTCGTACAAACTTACTCAATGGATGGACGATATGACAGGAGTGGCCTGACACACCTACCAGATAGAGAAACCGAGTGCGTATAGTAAATAGAAAGGGCATATAAATATTTAGATACCTATAACTACTGTATGTACTAACAGTGGCAATTGTAAGCAAATGCAACTACTTGAACACACACCTGACTCATAACATGGGTCGTCACTGTTTCCTTTCTCTACAATTGCACTTATGGCAATTGTAGAAAGCGAGACGACGCAAATTGTTTCCTTTATGTTTAGCCGCTGGTCGTTACTTAACTTGTTCCCCAATGACTGATTAGATGGGCATGCATGAGAAATCTTTAGACATGTAAGCAAACCATAATCCATAAAAGACAATAGTTTATTTAACCTTAACTGATATTAAGTGCGCACTGCAAATGCAAGCATTTGTTCATTTGATCATTTCTGGCAGTCCGCTTGTTTTATTACAGCTGTCGTGTTTTTTTGTTTTGTTTTTTGGCAATGGCAGCAGGTATGTGATAAAATTTCAAATTGGAGCCTTTACTCCATCGATTCTGACACTCAAATATGACATTTAAAGCTCCTAATGTAGCCGACTCTGTGCTGGTTTGTATTGGCCGCCTCCAATTATTCTTTTGTTTTGCCTCCAGCTAATTCTCTGACGTAATTGTGATGTTGACACAAAAAGGGTCTATTACCCATGTACACTCAACAGCTAGCCTCTAGAGAAACCCATGAGAGTCGCTCCGAATTAATTCCTGTGTCTTGCCAGAAGATGATATCTGCAGCCCTTCTGGCACACTCAGTGTCCGAATTCATTCACTCACTTTTATTCATTAATTCAAGTAGTTTATATTATTGGAATAAAGTAGGGAATAGTGAATGAGGGAATGGGGTGATTTAAAACACAGCCAATGTCTCACTCGTAAAGAAATTTACTTGTTTCATTCCTGATTGAATCAGTGCTATTGAATTAATCATTTGAATGAATGGTTTGATGACTCAGTCTTAGACAATACTTAATGTATCGACTCTGTTCATGGATCCAGTTAAATGTATCATTACGTGGACAAACAGCCCACCCTGTTGACATAAACACAACACTTCATTACCCAGCCTACTATTAGACTCTATAGCCTTCCAGAACCTGAAACAACAAAAACTGTAATTCATTGTGATGAAATAAAAATAAAGAATTATTTAATTGTTATATTGGAAACCTCATTTTTGAATATTCCGTTAAATTCAGTGATTTCTTACCCAGTGGTCATTGTGCTGCCATTGTCCCAGTTCTTCTGCTTTTGACATTCTAATTTTAGAAGATGCCAGTTATCAGAGTTTATCATAGAATGTTGAGAGTTGTTTTGTTTTCATCCAATCAGATTACTTGTAGAATTGCTATGCCAGCCACTAGCAGCTGGTTGTTTTTGTTAAGAAATAATTTTTGTCCCTGGGAATCAAACCCATGACTTTGCTTTACTGTTTGAACTACAGGAAGGCTTTTATGGTTGAAGAAAACTTAAAAGTTTAATTCATTAATTCATATTTCTTTCTTTCTTTCTTTCTTTCTTTCTTTCTTTTATAAAAAAACATTGGTCTAAGTAAAATAAATAAATAAATACTGAAAAAGAAGAAGACATTTCTGTTTTGTTTATTTATTTATTTTTTGGTCACTAATTCTTTCATAGTTTGGATAACCTCTAAAAAAAAGTAGATAATCTTTTTACAACTATTCATAATAAAAAAATGAGAAGGCATTTAAATCAAAAAGATTTGCTATATTAAAGATTGTTGCACTATAACAAAGAGTTCCCCAAACAATACTAAACCAATTTTCTCAACAAAACACTTGTTTAACAAGTTAATCATGTGGTCATGAAGTACTATATAAGCCTGCACAAGTATTTATTGAAATGTATTCACATTTCATCAGTAATCCATGAAAGTATTGTAATGTTACAAAAATAGTGTATGGTGTTCCTAGTGCAGTACAATGTGTAAAATACTCATCTCACAGATCCATTTAAAACCACTGTCACATGAATAATCATACCCATATGAGATGTAACTTAAAGCACAGTCTTCATTGCCAGTGTAACTATTAGGCTCTCCGGGGCTGCAGAACCTGCATCAGTAGATCAGCATTAGATGTTCAGTGCTGCTTTCTGTGAGAATCATTTATTAGATAATAATCAATTCAGTTCCGTGATTTCTCACCCAGGGGTCAGTGTGCTGCCATCAACCCATTTCCATCTGCCCTCCAATTCACTGTCAGTCAGACCAATCCAGACTGCATTATTACCAGAAATGTTCTTAACAAAATCCTGAGCAGATGAAACAATTACACATTTATATCATAAACTGACAATAGACCCATTTCATTACTCATCCAGCTAAACAACACACATCTTCCACTCACTTGTTCTCTCTGTACAGTATCTTCTGCTCTCAGCCCAGTTCTTCCACTCAGAGGAAATTAAGTAAAGACTGGATTGATAGTAAATCCATCCATCTGTGTGAACAACTAACTATTATTTATTCCAAACTTCTTCAAACTGAGCTCATATTGTTACTATGTTCAAAACCGTTTCTAGGCCTTTGAGGACACCTTAAGTGATCAGCAGGTTTGGTTAGGATTAGGGGTTGATTTTAGGGATAGCGACAAGTAAGGGAGCATCCATTTATGATTTGTATAAATATAATCATACACATATGATTATATGAATCATATATACATACAGATATTTTATTATTCCACACTGTGTGGAATAATTTATAATGTCAACAAAACACTGAGGTCCAAATATGTATATGCCACAATTTGAAGATATTCAAAGAAATGTTTGTTTATTTATTTGTTTGTTTTGCTATTTACAATTACTGTCATTTACAATTTGTGTAAATAGCATCTAACACAATTTGTACTTATGTAAATATAGTCTGCAAACAAGTTATTGTACAGTATGATCACAGTTACTCTTGCAATCTTCCAAATTGTATAGTGTAGATTAGTATGGTTGTTCATCTTGATTTTTAACTTGACTCACACATATTTAAAGTAAAATAATTATATTTTAATAATGTCACTTAACCCCAATACAATGGGAACTTTATTGCAATCCTTAAAAGAGTAGTTCACTTCCAGAATGAAAATTCTGTCATCATTAAAGCCCCGTTCACACCAAGAACGATAACTATAAAGATATAGTTCTAAAAATCGTTCTCAATATTAAAGAAATGTGATCACTTTCAAAACAATTTTTTTCCAGCTGATGAACGATAAAACACTGACAGCCAATCAGAATCCATCCTGCTGTAACAAGCTCAAGAATTTAAAGCGGCAGACGCATGTGCGCTTAGAATAAACAGACGATATCGTTTGCTGGTGTGGACGCTAATTTCGTTATCTTTATAGTTATCTTTATAGCTTTACTCACCCTCCACTTGTTCCAAACCTGTATAAGTTTCTTTCTTCTGTTGAACACAAAAGAAGATATTTTGAAAAAGTTTAGTATCAGAACAGTTGATGAGCTCCATTGACTTCCACAGTATTTTTTTTTCTACTGTGGAAGTCAATGGTGCCCATCAATGGTTCAGATCCTAACATTTTTCAAAATATCTTATTTTGTGTTCAACAGAAGAAAGAAACTTATACAGGTTTGGAACAAGTGGAGGGTGAGTAAATGATGACAGCATTTTCATTATGGAACATGTTCCTGTTAAGTAGCAACTATAAAAAAAAGGCCAAAGAAACTCACCCACTTTACCAAGACTCCTCTGAAGATAATTTTTCTCCCATTTTAGCTGATCTCTATCTCTTGTCAGATTATGATTCTTGAGTATTAGCTGCTCTCTTTCATTGGTAAGGTTTGTGTTCTTGAGTATTAGCTGCTCTCTCTCATTGGTCAGATTTGTGTTCTTAAGTATTAGCTGCTCTCTCTCATTGGTCAGGTTTTCATTCTTGGATATGAACTGTTGTTTCTCTTGAGTGAGTGTGACACACAGCACTATGACTGCAGTCAGCAGAAGAACACACAGCAGCACCAAACACACTGCAGCTGCTCTGTAGTTTCTGATCCTCACTGAATCACTTCCTGAAGAACAAACATGCTGTTATTCTCTTTATTTATCCACTTAACACAGCACACATCAACTGAAAGCATGAAAACTGAGCAAATGCTTGTGCTCTTAAGCCATTATTGACAAACATGTGCTATTATGTTGTGTAATGAAATGCATTCTTAATTAATGTGAGTACCTGTGAGTTCAGATGATTGGATTCCCATCGTGTTACTGTCCATGGTCTCGTTTACAAATTTACCTTTTGTAACAGCAATATTTTCATAGATATTATCAGTGCTTTTTCCATCTTCTTTGTACATTTTCCAAGTTCTTCCCTTTTCTATATTTTCATTTAGACTGTCAAACAGTTTCAGTGTCGTCAAGATGCCAACAAAAACACTAGTGTCTCTCCTGGAGTGGACTGTGTTGTGTTCCTCATCTGTGTTTGTGTGGCCAGTATTTATACAGAAAGGAACTGTTTTTGTGAAAATGTTTAAAATATTTATGCATAAAGGAACTTCAACTCGCAGAATGCCACCGTAAATGTTTGTTCCAACAATGTGGATTGTGTTCATTTAAATGAGGTTCAAATTCATGTGTGATTACAGAATCACACATTATGTGTATAAAGCCTTGAGAGGCTTGTTCAGTTTCGCTTGCATGCTCTTCCAACAATCTGCAAATTATTCAGTAATTTTAAAGAGAGTTGAGTTTTTAAAGGATCTTGTGTCTGTAAATTTGGGCTAAACCTGTTGAGGTTCATTAAAGTAAAATGTATTTGTACAAGTTAAAGGATTAGTTCACTTTCAAATTAAAATTTCCTGATAATTTACTCACCCCCATGTCCTTGCACTGCTCTGCGATGCACGTCCCTGAATTTACGTAATACGGAATTTACGTAATACGGAATTTACGTTGAAAAGGTCACGCTTGACGTAGGCGCAAGTTAGGTTTCAAAAGATTTAAACATCCAGGATACGCACACAAAGAATTTTCATTTTTGGGAGAACTAACTCTTTAAGGTACATAAAGTCAGCATAAGAACACAGCAGCACCAAACAGTGGAGCTGCTCTGGAGCTTCTGATCTTCACACAGTAACTTCCTGAAGATGACAGGCATGATTTTACATTTCTTCACTTCCTCATATAACAACTAAAATTATAACAACTGTAGACTGTCTCTAGATGTTTGTTAGTCTAGTTTTGTCATTGAGTTTTATGAGTAACCTCAGCTGTGTGTTGAGGTGTTTGGGTTTTCGGTGTGTTAAAGTCCTCCATGTTTTTCTTATGTTTCATGTGCCTTACAGCCTCGGCACTGATGTAGATATCTGCTAACTTCTGTCTTCTGGTTCCATCATCAAAACTTATCCATACTAACATTAACAATTCCAGATAATTTCAGTGCAGTTGACATGGTTACAGTCATTTAACAATGGAACATAATTTTAAAGTGTTCAATAAAAACTAAAGTTATACAGAGTATATATTATATAGAGTAAAGTTATACAGTGAAATATACTGAAATGTAGTCATGATTAATCTCAGTACTTAAGATGAATTATTCAGATGAATGGATTCTGTAATCTATTTTCAAACTTTAGCTCTTAAAACAGCAACATTTTCTTAGACATCATCAATGTCTAAGATCATTTACACTTTCTGAAAGTTTCGGTGTTGTCAAGTGGCCAACAAACTAACATTAGTTTCTCTGCTGGAGTGAACTGTATTTTGCTGTATCTGTGTTTGTGTGGCCAGTATTTATGCAGAAAGGAACTGTTTTTGTGAAAATGTTTCAAGTATTTATTCATGAAGAAACTGCAGAAGGACACTGAGAGTATTTGTTTGAACAATGTAGATTGTGTTCATTTAAAAGAGGTTCAAATGCATATATTAATTATGGGTGGTGTTGGAAAATTTTCGTAGCTTTTAGGTTGTTGCTGGTTAGTAAAAGTCCAGACTGTTGATCCGTTTATGGTTGATGGTTTTAGCATCAGCTGCTTGTACATGCTCTTCCATCAGTGTGTATTATTTAGTCATTTTTCAAGGAAGAATTATTCCCCTCAGTAAAAATTGTGTTCCAGGCCCCCTCTCCCTCGTTGGGCCCTTGGAATCGTCCTAAGCACCCCTGCATAGAGCACTCATATATGGTAAAAGGGAGCTCAACTGTACTAACTAGATGCACGAACAAATCTCATTGGTTCTTGCGCAATCTCAAATGTGCTGGCATGACGCAAGAATTAACCTCATTGGTTCTTTTGCATTAAGCAAGCAGAGCTGAGCTTCCATTTACCATATTTGAGTGCTCTATGTACAATAACTGATCACTGTTTATATGTGAATAAAATTAAATCTGTTAATCATGTAAAGTGATTGCTTTTCTCAAGAATTGGTTTAAACCGCTCGATTCATGAGGATTTTTTTTATCTCTTTGTGAGTGCTTTGAAACTTCAGATTTTTGGATAAATAGGCTTTAGGCTCTCTCAGATTTCATTAAAATATCTCCATTTGTGTTCAGAGGTTGAACAAAAGTCTTATGGGTATGAGAGTTGATGGGGAGTTAATAACAGATTTGTAATTTTTTGAGTGAACTAACCCTTCAGTATCACATAGAGAATGCTTGAGCAGCCTAATGTTTATAAAGAATACATACTTTTAAGATCCCCAAATATTTTTATTCTGAATCCTTTTTTGGGAACTTAATTGTGGGCTTCAGATCCCCCTGTACCCATCCATGATACCTGTTTCCCAGGTTCACATTATTTTGTCCAACCCCTTTATATTTAAAAGAGTATTAATTTGGTTCCACCTCAATGAAAAAAAGGATTATTACATTTGATGTCGGTGATGTTGCGTGACTTTTGCAAACAGCTCTGAACATGCACTTACAACTGTTTTTTTATATATATATTTACAGGCTGGTACAACTGTAAATATTCTAAACTTTTAATTAACTTAAGTAGGCTGTACAACAAAGGAGTTCTAATTGGCTGCTTTTTCTGCAGAAAGCTAAACTCTAGTGACTTCTGTGTCTGGTTATTTTTTCATCAATCATTTGTTGGTAAAGGGTAAGAGACCCGGCGAGCCACATGATTTTTGTCAAAGAGCTGGGTGTGGCTCGTGAGCCATAGGTACCCGACCGCTGAAATGGGGTGAACTATTGGGATCTGTGCTCGACCCTTCTCACTAAAACTAAAATGAAATTAGTTTTGGAGATGAAAAGATTTTCCTGGTAAAAACTAAAAATTTTTCCCCTTCCTATGAATGAGTTTGACCAAATTAAATATGACAGTTCTGTTTTGTGTAAGAGTTTTTGGTTACTAAATAATTTTTCATTTGTGTATTTTAAGGTTCTCTTAGGTTTAATGACTGATAAAATATGGAAAATTATTTTAGAATTATGAATACTAATTTAGATGTATGTATTCAAAACAGAGCATTTTATTTTTATTTTATTTTATTGAAGTTAGATTATTGCAGAATAACAACAAAACAAAAAGCATTAAAAAAAAAGCATCAACAGGCAAATTTTCTTCACAAAAGATTTAAAGGTGAAGACTCACTAACTTTAAACCTGTAACAAATGATTCCAAACCAAACCTGGGATGAATTAATCTCAACAATAATGGCAGAGCCTCAACACCCTCTTAACAACTTTATTTTATTCAATACTTCACCAGAACTTCTTTGAAGTACTGGAGTGATATGCAATGACTGGTGA
The DNA here is from genome assembly GCF_001515625.1 of Sinocyclocheilus rhinocerous. Classification (NCBI taxonomy): domain Eukaryota; kingdom Metazoa; phylum Chordata; class Actinopteri; order Cypriniformes; family Cyprinidae; genus Sinocyclocheilus; species Sinocyclocheilus rhinocerous. Next base: position 494,911 of record NW_015647049.1, read on the forward strand.
TGTACAAATGAATAATGCACAAATAATAACTGAATAATTCCATAACAAGTGAATTTGACTTATATAGCAGAATACTCAACAAGACATTTCTAGTTAAGTGAAACACTTCAGGAGTCCCGTTTTGCACGTTTTGTATGTCTCTCTAATTAAACACCTGGCTCAACTCATCAGCTCATTAGAAGAAACACCAGAGGTTGGTTTCATAAACAGTCATTGTTTTTAGACTGTGTCTTAAGAACTAGTTTGACTAACAAACAATTAACCAAGTGGTAATCAGTCTTACTTTTTGGATTCAAATTAGACCAATCTTCGTTTTTATGTAACTGATTTCAAAAAGTTGTGAACAGTCTTGCAGCAAAAATTAGATGGCTAACTTTTAAGACTAGCCTAAGCAGTTTATGCAACTGTTCACAGGACATGAAATGGGTGTCTGATAAAGGAGGAATTCAGAATGTGCAGTTGTGGGCGTCCTCTATGAACAAGGTTGAGAAACACTGCTTTAGATGATGATCAGTTTTTACAAAAGTTCTGTACTGTTGAGCTTTAAAACTGTCAAAAAGATGTGTGATGTTCCTATGGCAATATGAGTTGTGAAATCCTCTTCTCACAGATCCACTGTAAATCTCTATTACATAAAACATCATGCCACCCAAATAGAGTAGGCCACCTTGGGTCATTATCCACAACCACACCACAGTTCTCTTTTATGTATCCATTTGGCTCTCCAGGCCCCCATAACCTGAAAATACAGATCAGCATTAGATGTTCAGTGCTGCTTTCTGTGTGATATGATACTGACTGTTAGAATCATATATTAGATACTAATCAGTTCAGTTCAGTGATTTCTCACCCAGAGGTCATGTTGGTGCCATCAACCCATTTCCATCTGGCCTCCACATCACTGTCAGTCAGACCAATATAGGCTGAAGTACCACCAAACATTTTCTTAACAAAATCCTGAGCAGATTAAACAATTACACATTTATATGATAAACAGAAAATAAACACATTTCATCTGACCAGCTCACATTTAGCTGCTAAACACTATAAATTCACATAAAACTAAAATATTTCACTCACATTTTCCTCTCTGTTGTTTATGATGATCAGATCTGCTCCACTCTCTTTACAGTATCTTCTGCTCTCAGTCCAGCTCCTCGTCTCATTGGACATGTAGTAAAAACTGGATTGATAGTAAATCCATCCATCTGTAAACACAACCAGTTCAGCGGTTAGCTTTTACAATCATCTCTCTGTAACTTATAACAAATACTCATAGATTGTATACACTGAAAGTTACCGAAACCACAACCCAACTTAAAAATGTCATGCACCTATTTTTATTTATTTTTTTTTCAAAGTGGAAGTGAGCTATTTTTTGTAAATGTTCGATATGGAATAGAATAAGAAAAAAGAAAAGCAGTAAACGGTAAAACAATTTGCACTACAGACTAGTTTGAATAATTAGTTTTATAATTAGAACAATACACCAAAATAGTATAAGAAAAACCAGTTTGCAATATCAAGCAGTATAAAGAGCTGTTTTGTAATTAGTGGAAGCGGATGACACCAGAAGCCAGACACATTTAGCTTACAAATATTTTAAAAACAAGGTGGATTGCAAATAACTACATAGAGTAAAGAAACTTTACCAAGAATCTGAAGTTCATTTTTTAGCTGTTCTCTCTCATTGGTCAGGTTTTCATTATGGAATATGAGCTGTTGTCTCTCTTGAGTGAGTGTGACACACAGCACTATGACTGCAGTCAGCAGAAGAACACACAGCAGCACCAAACACACTGCAGCTGCTCTGTAGTTTCTGATCCTCACTGAATCACTTCCTGAAGAACAAACATGCTGTTATTCTTCCTATTTGTCCACTTAACACAGCACACATCAGTTGAGAGTCAAAACTGAGTGAATTATTAATATCAGTACCTGTGAGTTCAGATGATTTTCCTTGTGTTGAGTCTTTTCCAATTTTACCTCTTATAACGTCATTTACATAGATATTATCAGTGCTTGCCCCATCTTCTCTGTACATTTTCCAATTTTTTGCTAGATTTCCTTTTACACTTTCAGACAGTTTTGGCGTCGAAGTAACACTAGTGTCTCTCCTGGAGTGGACTGTGTTGTTCTCTTCATCTGTGTTTGTGTGGCCAGTATTTATGCAGACAGGAACTTCAACTCACTGCAGAAGTACACTGGATTTGTTTCCCCCTCTCTACAGTGTGGATTTAGTTCATTGTAATGGAACTTAAATGTATATATAAAGACATAGTCATTAATTGTCTTTATGTTTACATTTATTAGGGGCTTGTACATTTTGACAGTGAGTGCTGCTGGAAAACTTTTGTTGCGGCTACATCAGCAGTCCAGAGCAATGATCAGTTTGCGGTTTTAGCAGCGGCTGTGTTTACATGTTTTTCAAGAAGTGTGAGTAATCTGATGATTTTCAACTTTTTTAACAGAACTACTGTCAGTAACTGTTGAGGTTTGTCAAATCCTAAACATCTTTTGGTTTCTGTAGTGCAGTTCAATTAAATTCAATTCAATTAAAACACTTTTTTTCTGGTATATTTTACACAGTTTTGTAAATGTGTGTTTTAAGGATATTTAGATGTTTATACTGAAAAAAACTACAGGATTTCATCTGAGGGTACGCACAGACTTTTTTTTTTTTTTTTGGTCAAAAACGGCACTTAAATGTTCAATTCAATTCAGTATCTGAATTTAACTATTACACATGTCTTTAAGACTTGAGGACCAAACGATCAGTGACAGCAACACCAAGCAAAGCGAACGTGTCACGCATTTTAAACCTTTTAATGGCACGAAAACAGCAAAAATCAACAAAATCACAGCTGTTAAACAACAACAGAGAACAAAACAATGCTGATGAAGTGGATATTCACGATTGAAAAAAAAATTCTTAAAATAGCCTACTGTCAGTGCGAATGACTGCTTATTCGTGACACAGCTTAATTTTCTCAAAGTTAGCCTCCCAATAAGTAGCCTTTTGTTTCAGTTATTTGTAGGCGTTGCTATGCAGTTATTAAATATATAGAGAGGAAGAGAAAAAGCATGGTTTTTTTTGTTTTTGTTTTTTGTTTTTGTTTTTTAGTCGCTTGCGTGTAAATGTCTTGTGTGTGAGAGAGACAGGAAGCGCTGTCCATGGATCAGTGTTTTTTTCCAAATGTTTGATGCCAAGGACCCGCAAATATAATAATTCTGTAACCAGTGTTGGGGGTAACTCATTACAAGTAATGCGAGTTACGGCTTTAGATAAACTAACAATTGTGCTTTGCTTTTTTATTGCTAAAGAGTGTTTCTTCTCCTGCGTTCTACTGTACAGACGTGAATTTACTTTTCCTTCAGCCTGAGGTTTATTCATTACACTTTTTGGTGTGAAAGGGCTTTTATATTTGCTATAAATAGAACTTCTTATATTAAAAACAATCAAGCCCTGCTTATATTTAAAAAGTAACGCGAAAGTAACGCAAAAGTAATATAACGCATTACTTTCCATAAAAAGTAACTAAGTAACGTAATTAGTTACTTTTTTATGGAGTAACGCAATATTGTAATGCATTACTTTTAAAAGTAACTTTCCCCAACACTGTCTGTAACACTTTACAATACTGTTCCGTCATTAATGAATAACTAGACAGGAAAAAAATTACTAATGCACTATTAACATTGTAGTAACTACTATTACCTAACAAGAATCTCTGATTAACGATTTAGTAAGTAATAACGCTCAGTTGAAACTGGTAGTTCACTATTAGCTAATCAATAATTAAAAAAAAAAATTTCATATATCCTGGAGAACTCCTAAGAACTACTGTATACATTTTCATAATTAATGTGAATTATGCATAATGAATAATTAATTATAAAATGAAGATCATGGTAACCCACTAGTAATGACTCAAGTATTAACAAATCCTTCTAAGGAACTATTAATTACTTAGGCTGCATTTACACTTGGCATTAACATGCGATCACCGTGATCTGATCAAGCAGATCGGATCATCAGTCAATCAGAACACAGCACATTTACACTTGGCAACATCAGCTGACTTCTTGATCTGGATAACCGATCGGATCTGTATTTCCCGCACAATATTTAAATAAGTCTGCAGTGCAAAGTCGACCTGAAGTGGTCGGTTTTCTTTTGAAAACTATTTTCAGTTGCGGGACATTTTACAAATCAAAATAAATGTACGAGTCTCACTAGCGCTCTGTTCTTCCGACAGATCGGGAGAGAGGGGGGTGGCGTTTGCGTGATGTCGACCTGCCAATGCAGACATGATGGCTGGATTGCGTTTACATTACACTGAGATCCGATCACAATGCGTCCTCGACTACCTCTGGACCAGGACATGCTGATCGGATAACATTCCGATCAGAAGCACGTTTACACGTGTCTTTTCAATGTGTATGTGGACAACATCCGGATACAAGTCGCATGTTAATGCCAAGTGTAAATGCAGCCTTAGATCAGTATTCTAAAGTGAAAATCATCATAACTCCCTAATATTGACTGGCATCATTGTAAGCAATTGAGATATATGTAAGGTTTTGGATAGTAATGACTCAAGTGTTACTACATCCTTCTGAAGAAACTACTAGTTATTTGGATCAGTATTCTAAAGTGAAGATCATGGTAACCCACTAGTAATGATTTAAGTGTTACCAAATCTACCAAAATGAATTACTAACCAGGACCTTACAAAAATACAGTAGTGGTATGAAAAAAATCATAGTTACAGATTAGCTAACAGTGAATTACCACATTCGACTAAGTCGACTAAGTA
>NW_015647049.1:503607-544156 GCF_001515625.1 Sinocyclocheilus rhinocerous
AGTGGTGGGTTTTCTTTTGAAAACTATTTTCAGTCGCGGGACATTTTACAAATCAAAATAAATGTACGAGTCTCACTAGCGCTCTGTTCTTCCGACAGATCGGGAGAGAGGGGGGTGGCGTTTGCGTGATGTCGACCTGCCAATGCAGACATGATGGCTGGATTGCGTTTACATTACACTGAGATCCGATCACAATGCGTCCTCGACTACCTCTGGACCAGGACATGCTGATCGGATAACATTCCGATCAGAAGCACGTTTACACGTGTCTTTTCAATGTGTATGTGGACAACATCCGGATACAAGTCGCATGTTAATGCCAAGTGTAAATGCAGCCTTAGATCAGTATTCTAAAGTGAAAATCATCATAACTCCCTAATATTGACTGGCATCATTGTAAGCAATTGAGATATATGTAAGGTTTTGGATAGTAATGACTCAAGTGTTACTACATCCTTCTGAAGAAACTACTAGTTATTTGGATCAGTATTCTAAAGTGAAGATCATGGTAACCCACTAGTAATGATTTAAGTGTTACCAAATCTACCAAAATGAATTACTAACCAGGACCTTACAAAAACCTCAAAAGTTTACAGTGACTTCAGTAATTACTTTAGAATACGGATCCAAATAATTAGTAATTCCTTCTGAAGAATTTGGTAATACTCAAGTCATTACTAGTGGGTTACCATAACCTTCACTTTAGAATTAATTATACATTATGTATTATTCATATTAATTACGAACCTGTATACAGTAGTTCTTAGGGCGGTATGAAAAAAATCATAGTTACAGATTAGCTAACAGTGAATTACCACATTCGACTAAGTACTATTACTTACTAATTCATTCAGCAGAGTTTCTTGTTAGATACTAGTAGTTACTAGAGTGCTAATATTGCATTACTCATGTGTTCTTGTGTAGTTATTCATTAATGATGGAACAGTATTCTAAAGTGTTACTAATAATTCCCTTCAGGTCTGGTTTTACGGAGGTGCTAAAGATGAAGCTGTAATACTAACATTGGCGAAACAGATCTGGCAAACTACCCAGTGCGTATTTGTGTTTGCACTCTAGAGAGCGTAAAAGGTTCCCATTTACAATGTGTTTTACTGCATTTAGAGTTGAATCTATTTCATCCAGCGCTATTTGTTATATGTGTAGGGCAGACGGACAGGTCAGGTCAGCCAAAGCGATCATGGTACGCACAGTGTGTATAGCCGTACACCTGCAGGCGCCACTGTGGCTGAGCATCCACAGAAAATCAGAGAGTATTCTCCATTAATTTTCAAGCAACCAACCAACAAACAAACAAGCAAACAAGATTCAGGATCTCACGTTGGGCATACTACTGTCACAATACACTTAGAGGAACGAGGAGACGCTGGAGAATACTTTAACAAGACTTTAAGTCCAGGAACCAAGGGAGACGAACTCAGGAAGACGTTTAACAGCGGACAGAGAACTAGGGACTGGGAACACTTTTTATACACACAGGAGGAGGGGATGACGAGACACACCTGGGAGCAATGAAACATCAAGGGAAACACCTGGGACAAATTAAACATGGGAAAGGAAGGCACATGAGGAGCAAAACAACCACAAAACACGGAACAGAGTCTGACAACTACATACAGTTTTACTATTATATTTAGCATTAAAACATAACCTGACAAAGTGGCTTGTGCTTTGTTTTTGTTTTTTTGCATGTTGATAAATTACACTAACTTCAAAATCATCAGGAATATCAGCAAGAGAGCAACTTGTGATAACACTCATGGAAAGAATATGTGAATGAAGATGTGAACTCTTGAGAAACTAACACCAAGCATAATTAAGCACGGAGTAATGAATAATACTAAATAATTCCTTTTGTGTTGTCATAGTCTTTATTACTTATAAAATGTGGATTGTTTTTTTTTTGTTTTTTTGTTTTTTGGTATTTGACTGCAGTCAGCAGAAAAACACACAGCAGCACCAAACACACTACAGCTGATCTGTAGCTTCTGTTCCTCACTGAATCACTTCCTGAGAATTCCCACAGACTTGATGTGCTATGCTGAATGGACTAACAAGTATTCATACATCTTTTTAAAAACTTTATTTTTAAAAGTACTGTTTGCATGTCTTCAAATATTTATGCAAAAAGTTGTGCTATTATTTTTAATGAGGAAAAGTATTATTTATTAAATTCTGTACGTGTGTTCAGGTGGCTGGATTCTCGTCGTATTCGAGTCTTCTATCTCTGTTGTGATTTCACCTCTTATAGCATCAGCATTTTCATAGATATCATCAGTCTTCCTTTGTCTTGCTCCTGTGTCCATTTTCTCAGTCATAAATTTTTTCACTTTTAGAGAGTTCCAGTGAACAATATCTTTATTCTATTATTATAAAAAAAATTTTTGCTATCAACTAACAAATAAAGATAACAACTAACGGTAACACTTTACTTGAACTTATACTAGTAACTTTTCAGAGGTGGATCTTTTTATACTCTTGATGTGTGGAAATGTTCTACGTATTTATATGTACAGAAGTTCAGCTCACCTCAGAATGTCACAGAGGGGCTTGTTCTGTCAAAATTTTAATGATTATACCAGGAACCTGCCACTATTTGATTATTCAAAATGTTATCGTCAAACTTTACAAATCTGACGTTTCTGTAAAGTGTAAAATACTTTGACTCCACAATATCCTCCTGTCATGTCATTATTAAAATGTGAGTTGCTATGGAAGACATAGGGAAAATACTCTTCCTGAAGATGCAAGATGCATGTAGATTGTGTTCATTTAAATGAGGTTCAAATGCATATATTAAATATGGGTGGTGTTGGAAAATTTTCGTAGCTTTTAGGTTGTTGCTGGTACATCAAAGTCCAGACTGTTGATCTGTTATTATGGTTGATGGTTTTAGCATCAGCTGCATGTACATCCTCTTCCATCAGTGTGTATTATTTAGTCATTTTTCAAGGAAGAATTTTTAAATTCTCCTCAGTAAAAATCATGTTCCGGGCCCCTCTCCCTCGTTGGGCCCTTGGAATCGTCCTAACATTCCCCAAATGTTTTATTCTGTTTTTATTCTGAATCCTTTTTGGGAACTTAATTGTGGGCTTCAGATCCCCCTGTACCCATCCATGATTCACACGCTAATACCTGAAATGAGGTGAACTATAGGGATCTGTGCTCGACCCTTCTCACTAAAACTAAAATGAAGTTAGTTTTGGAGATAAAAATATTTTCCTGGTAAAAACTAACTTTTTTTTTTCTTCCTATGAATGAGTTTGACCAAATAAAATATGACAGTTCTGTTTTGTGTAATAGTTTTTGGTTACTAAATAATTTTCCATTTGTGTATTTTAAAGTTCTCTTAGGTTTAATGAATGATAAAATGTGGAAAATCATTTTAGAATTATAAATACTAATGTAGATGTATGTATTCAAAACAGAGCATTTTATTTTTATTTTATTTTATTGAAGTTAGATTATTGCACAATAACAACAAACAAAAAGCATAAAAAAGCATCAACAGGCAAATTTTCTTCACAAAAGACTTAAAGGTGAAGACTCACTAACTTTAAACCCGTGACAAATGATTCCAAACCAAACCTGGGATGAATTAAACTCAACAATAATGGCGGAGCCTCAACTCCTTTTTAACAACTTTATTTTATTCAAACTTCTTTGAAGTACTGGAGTGAAACGCAATGACTGGTGATGTACAAATGAATAATGCAAAAATAATAACTGAAGAATTTCACAATAAGTGAATTTCACTTTAGAATACTCACAAGACATTTCTGGTTAAGTGAAACACTTCTGGAGTCCCGTTTTGCACATTTTGTATGTCTCTCTAATTAAACACCTGACTCAACTCATCAGCTCATTAGAAGAAACTCCAGAGGTTGGTCTCATAAACAGTCACTATTTTTAGACTGTCTTAAGAACTAGTTTGACTAACTAACAATTAACCAAGTGGTAATCGGTCTTACTTTTTGGATTCAAATTAGACCAATCTTCGTTTTTATGTAACTGATTTCAAAAAGTTATGAACAGTCTTGCAGCAAAAAAATGGGTGGCTAACTTTTAAGACTAGCCTAAGCAGTTTATGCAACTGGTCACAGGACATGAAATGGGTGTCTGATAAAGGAGGAATTCAGAATGTGCAGTTGTGGGTGTCCTCTAGGAACAAAGTTGAGAAACACTGCTTTAGATGATGATCAGTTATTACAAAAGTTCTGTACTGTTGAGCTTTAAAACTGTCAAAAAGATGTGTGATGTTCCTATGGCAATATGAGTTGTGAAATCCTCTTCTTACAGATCCACTGTAAATCTCTATTACATAAAACATCATGCCACCCAAAGAGAGTAGGCCACCTTGGGTCATTATCCACAACCACACCACAGTTCTCTGTTATGTATCCATTTGGCTCTCCAGGCCCCCATAACCTGAAAATGCAAATCAGCATTAGATGTTCAGTGCTTCTTTCTGTGTGATATGATACTGACTGTTAGAATCATTTATTAGATAATAATCAGTTCAGTTCAGTGATTTCTCACCCAGAGGTCATGTTGGTGCCATCAACCCATTTCCATCTGGCCTCCACATCACTGTCAGTCAGACCAATATAGGCTGAAGTACCACCAAACATTTTCTTAACAAAATCCTGAGCAGATTAAACAATTACACATTTATATGATAAACAGAAAATAAACACATTTCATCTGACCAGCTCACATTTAGCTGCTAAACACTATAAATTCACATAAAACTAAAATATTTCACTCACATTTTCCTCTCTGTTGTTTATGATGATCAGATCTGCTCCACTCTCTTTACAGTATCTTCTGCTCTCAGTCCAGCCCCTCGTCTCATTAGACATGTAGTAAAAACTGAATTGATAGTAAATCCATCCATCTGTAAACACAACCAGTTCAGCTGTTAGCTTTTACAATCATCTCTCTGTAACTTATAACAAATACTCATAGATTGTATACACTGAAAGTTACCAAAACCACAACCCAACTTAAAAATGTCATTCTTTAAAAATGTCTGCTGTATCCACCTATTTTTTTTTTCAACGTGGAAGTAAGCTATTTTCTGTAAATGTTCGATATAGAATAGAATAAGAAAAAATAAAAGCTGTAAACGGTAAAACAATTTGCACTACAGACCAGTTTGTTTATAATTAGAAAAATACACCAAAATAGTATAAGAAAAAACAGTTTGCAATATAAAGCAGCATAAAGAGCTGTTTTGTAATTAGTGGAAGCGGATGACACCAGAAGCCGGACACATTTAGCTTACAAATATTTTAAAAACAAGGTGGATAGCAAATAACTACATAGAGTAAAGAAACTTTACCAAGAATCTAAAGTTCATTTCTTGTCTGTAGTGATGTCTGTAGTGCATTTCAGTTAAATGGAATCAAATTAAAACACTTTTTTCTGATATATTACACAATTTTGAAATGCTTGTATTAAGGATTTTTTTAGTGTGAAAAAAATAATCAATAAGCAATATAAAGTATTCCATTCTTTCTAGTTTATAAAGTTTAAAATTATACAAACAAAAGAAACATCTTCATGCAGTGTCGTTTGAGGTCCATCACTGTCCACCATTCGTAGTTGTTAGAGGCATGTTTCATCATTGACGGTGACACAGCAATCAGAGCTTATAATGAAAGACACATGTGTGGGTCATAAGGTGGTTACATACATTGTGTGTGTGTTTCTGCTTGCACTGCATGATTAAGTAATGTCAGGCATGTTTTTGGTGTTTTGTGAAAGTAAATTGTGAAAAGCCTTTTGTAATTGAATTGTGAAATATTATGTGTTGTGTATTTTAGTATATGTATGACACGCAATAGGTTATGTTGTCACAGGGTTTTCTGTTGTGATAGGCTTTTAAGGTGACATTTAAATATTTAAAATATATTTAATGCAAAAACATAGGCAACTATGCAGAGGAACTACGGGGATCTCTTCTCCCTCCTTTTCTTCAGTTTTTTTTTTGGTCATCTACTCAGGGTGCTTATTGTATTACTGTTGTGCCAGCATGCTATGCCATTTTGTATATAAATTTAAATTGTGCTTACATATTTTACTTCTGTAAATAAATAAAAATGTAGTATTTTTTTTTCAGATTTGATGTGTTTTATCTTAACCACAACGAGTATAACATACTTGTCTCACATACTTTAAACCTGTGAAAAATGCTTGCAAACCAAACCTGAGATAAATTGAACTTAACAATAATGTCGGAGCATAAACTCCTTTTAAAGGGGTCATAGGATGCCAATTTTCCACAAGTTGATATGATTCGTTAGGGTCTTAATGAAAAGTCTGTAACATAGTTTGGTTAAAATTTATCAATGGTAGTGTAAAAAACACCTTTTTTACCCTGTCAAAAACAGCTCTTTTCAGAGCAAGCCGTTTTGTAGCATTTTCCTTTAAATGTTAATGAGCTCTGCTGACCCCGCCCCTCTCTTCCGAGCCGCTCTAAGAGAGACTGTTTACTTTAGCCGCATTAATTGTGAAACTTGCTAATTAGCACATTATTAGGAAAGGCGATTTGCAAAGATTCATTACAAAACATTATACTCACTTCTTCTGTAGATGAGGCTAGATCATGAATGATTCGCGCGAACATAGACGCATTTATGTAGATCGGGGGCACATTTCAGTTCAAACAACTTGTAAAAGTGCATGTAGCATCATATGACCCCTTTAACACTTTTGTTTTATTCAAACTTATTTTAAATGCTGGAGTGATACACAATGACTGGTGATGTATAACTGAATAATGTACATATAATAACTGAAGACTGGAATCTCACTTATATGGCAGAAAACTCTGTGACGTAAATTGTAAATTGTAAATTCGCAAGACATTTCTGGTTGAATTATTACAAAAGTTTTGTATTGTTGAACTTGTGTCAGAAAGGTGTGTGATGTTCCTATGGCAGAATGAACTGTGAAATCCTCTTCTCACAGATCCATTGAAAATTTTAATTACATGAATAATCAAGCCACCCTAAATTAGGCCACTCTGGCAGTTTAAGGCACAGCTACAGTCACAACACAGTCCTCGTCTACAATACCTTGTCCTCTATTTGGCTCTCCTGATGCCCAGAAACTGAAACTACAGATCAGCATTAGATGTTCAGTGCTGCTTTCTGTTTGATATGATACTGACTGTGAGAATAATTTATTAGATAATAATTAGTTTAAGTGATTTCTCACCTGGAGTTCAGTGTGCTGCCATCAACCCATTTCCATCTGCCCTCCACATCAATGTCAGTCAGACCAATATAAAATACAGCATTACCATACACTCTTAAAAATAAAGGTGCTTCAAAAGGTTCTTCACAGCGATGCCATAGAAGAACCATTTTTGGTTCCACAAAGAACCATTCAGTCAAAGGTTCTTTAAAGAACCATCTCTTTCTTACCTTTTTGTAATCTGAAGAACCTTTTTTCACCACAAAGAACCTTTTGTGAAACAGAAAGGTTCTTCAGATGTTAAAGGTTCTTTATGGAACCATTTAGACAAAAAGGTTCTTCTATGGCATCGTGAAGCACCTTTATTTTTAAGAGTGTACGTGTTGTGAACAAACTCCTGAGCAGATAAAACGGTTGCACATTTATATCATAAATAGACACATTTCATCTGACCATCTCATGTTTAGCTGCTACACATTGTAAAAACACAATCTCTCACTCACTTTTTCCTCTCTGTTGTTTATGATGATCAGATCTGCTCCTCTCTCTGTACAGTATCTTCTGCTCTCAGTCCAGTTTTTCTTCTCTTTGGGTATGTAGTAAAAACTGGATTTATAGCAAGTCCATCCAACTGTTAACAGAACCAGTTCAGCTGTTAGCTTTTTACTCCCATTTACACTCATCAACCCAACTCCATCAGGCTTTAAAAATGTCTGCTGTATCCACCTTAATTTTTTCAATGTGGAAGTAAGCTATTTTCTGTGAATGCGTGAGACTTATATACAAAGCTATGGTAAAACAATTTGTGCTACAGACCAGTTTGTTCATAATTACAACAATACATTAAATAATATGGTAAGAAACACCAGTTTATCAATCAACTAAACAAGCTGTTTTGTACAGCTAAAATAAGTGGAAGCAAATGACACTGGAAGCCGGGACATTGAACTTACAAATGGCCACTCTTACGTTAAAAATAAGGTGGATAGCAAATAAATACATAGAGTAAAGAAACTTTACCACAGATCTGAAGTTGATTTCTTAGCTGTTCTCTCTCATTGGTCAGGTTTGTGTTCTTGAGTATTAGCTGTTCTCTCTCATTGGTCAGGTTTGTGTTCTTGAGTATTAGCTGTTCTCTCTCATTGGTCAGGTTTGTGTTCTTGAGTATTAGCTGCTCTCTCTCATTGGTCAGGTTTTCATTTTGGATTTGAGCTGTTGTCTCTCTTGAGTGAGTGTGACACACAGCTCTATGACTGCAGTCAGCAGAAGAACACACAGCAGCACCAAACATACTGCAGCTGCTCTGTAGTTTCTGACCCTCACTGAATCACTTCCTGAAGAACAAACATGCTGTTATTCTCTTTATTTATCCACTTAACACAGCACACATCAGTTGAGAGCATCAAAACTGAGTGAATTATTAATATCAGTACCTGTGAGTTCAGATGATTTTCCATGCGTTGAGTCTTTTCCAATTTTACCCCTTATAACGTCATTTACATAGATATTATCAGTGCTTGCCCCATCTTTGTACATTTTCCAAATTTTTCCTAGATTTTCTTTTACACTTTCAGACAGTTTTGGTGTTACACTAGTGTCTCTCTCCTGGAATGGACTGTGTTGTTCTCTTCATCTGTGTTTGTGTGGCCAGTATTTATGCAGACAGGAACTTCAACTCACTGCAGAAGCACACTGGATTTGTTTCCCCCATGTTTTTCAAGAAGTGTGAGTAATCTGATGATTTTCAAGGAGGTAAACTTTTTTAACAGAACTACTGTCAGCAACTGTTGAGGTTTGTCAAATCCTAAACATCTTTTGGTTTCTGTAGTGCAGTTCAATTAAATTCAATTTAATTAAAACACTTTTTTTCTGGAATATTTTACACAATTTCGTAAATGCTTGTTTTAAGGATGTTCAGATGTTTATACTGAAAAAAAAGTCAAAATACTGATTAAGAATTTTTTAGGCAGTGTAAAAAAACAAAAACCAATATAATATATTTCATTCTTTCTAGTTTATATGGTTTAAAATTATACAAAGAAATGCATGATTAATTAGCATTGATAAGTAGCTGAATATTTTGGTGTTGTATTAAAGTAAATTGTGAAAAGTCTTTTGAAATTGAACTGTGAAATATTATCTGATGTTAGTATACGTATGACATCCAATAGGTTATATGTTGTCACAGGTTTTCCTGTTGTAACAGGCTTCTAAAGTGTTATATTTAATGCTAAACCATAGGCGGCTTTGAAGGGGAACTACAGGGATCTGTTCTCCATCCATTTCTTCTTCCGTTTTTTTTGTCATCTAATCAGGTTGATTATTTTATTACTGCTATGCCAACTTGCTATGCCTTTTTTTACTAAAAGAGGTTTGTTTAAACAAGATTAAGGTCAATTGTGCTTACATTTGAATGTCTTACGTGCAGCTACAGGTTTGAAGGCTATTTGCACTTACTGTAAACATTAGTTACTATTTTCATTTTTATTTGCACTGAGTGTAAATAGTGGCAGATACTGTTTGCACCCCAGTGTATTCTTGTGTGTAATCATAGTATGTAATATTAAAACATGTTCAGTTTATGATCATATACAGTTCATATATAAGCATATAAGCATTCATAGTCAAGATCTATTGAATTTACATTGGACACTTAATTTACAGTAAGGGCTTGAGCACCCATAGGAATGGCTGAGCACACCTACAGAAAAACAGAGAATATTCTCCATTGTTTTCAACCAACCAATAACCCAACTGACCAATAAATAAGATTCAGGAACCTCTCTAACTGCTGGTTCTCACGTTGGGCACCAGCGTGTCATAATACATACAGTTTTAACATTATATTTAGCATTAAAACATAAACTGACAGAATGGCTTGTGCTTTCAGTTTTATTATTATTATTATTACTACTTTTTTATTTTATTTTATGTATTTAATTTTTTTTATTTTTTTATTTTTTTGCATGATGATAAATTACACTAACTTCAAAATCATCAGGAATATCAGCAAGAGAGCAACTTACATTTACATTTATATTTAGTCATTTAGCAGATGCTTTTATTCAAAGCGACTTACAAATGAGGACAATAGAAGCAATCAAAACTAACAAAGGAGCAACAATATGTAAGTGCAAATGACAAGTCTTGGTTAGCCTAACGCAGTACACGTAGCAAGGTGTGTATGTGTGGAACAGATGTGTTTTTAGTCATTTCTTGAAGATGGCTAAGGACTTGTGATAACACTCATGGAAAGAATATGTGAAGGAAGATGTGAACTCTTGAGAAACTAACACCAAGCATAATTAAGCACTGAGTAATGAATCATACTAAATAATTCCTTTTGTGTTCTGTCATAGCCTTGATTATTCATAAAATGTGGAATTTTTGTTATTTTTGTTATTTTTTTTTATAATAATGAGTAGATGTGTGTAATGAAAACAAAGATGTTTCATATTATACTTAGTTTAATTTAATTATACGGAATACCACAAGAACACATAATAAAAATAAAACAGAAATGCTGTCAAAATATCTCCTAGCAAATTTTCTCTTTTTAAAAAAAAAAAGCTTGAAAGTGGTCCATTCAGAATTTCCATTTTTAGGTGAACTTTAATGTTTATCAAGTTGAATTTCGCTTGACAAAATGCATTCATTCAGAACATCCTGCAACATCATCACAGACAAGGCTTGAGTCTTCAGTTTAGGTTTAATACCATAATACACTTCTGTAAATAAATACAGATTCAGTGTTTTTTAAGATCAGATTTGTTTTATCTTAACCATCATCATGATGTTTGCATTGTAACTATGTGACCGAAACGTTTGCCTTGTTTCTTTTATCTTGCATATGATTTTTGGTGGAGTGTGCAGACTTTTTTCAAGTATTTTGCATTGTAACTATCACATCTAACATGCTTGTCTCACAATTTTCATTTATGAAAAATGAATACAAACCAAAACCTGGGATGAATTAATAATAATGCTGCAGCCTTAACTCCTGTTTAACACCTTTGTTTTATTCAAACTTATTTTAAGTACTGGAATGTTTCACAGTGACTGGTGATGTATAACTGAATAATGTACAAATAATAAATGAAGACTGAAATCTCAATTATAAATTGGAAAACTCTGAGACGTTCACTCACAAGGCATTTCTGGTTGAATGAAACGCACTTCTGGAGTCCCATTTTGCACATTATGTATTATGGACATGAAATGGGAGTCTGACAAAAGGAGACATTCAAAATGTGCAGTTGAGGGTTGAGAAACACTGTTTTAAATGTTAATCAATTATTACAAAAGTTTTGTATTGTTGAAATTGTGTCAGAAAGGTGTATGATATGTTCCTATGGCAGTATGAACTGTGAAATCCTCTTCTCACAGATCCATTGAAATTGTTCAATACATGCAACATCAAGCCACCCTACTAAATTAGCCCACTCTGGCAGTTTAGGCACAGCTACAGTCACAGCACAGTCCTCTTCTACTTGGCCGTTTCCTCCATTTGGCTCTATTATTTGTCCATGGGACGCCCAGAAGCTGAAACTACAGATCAGCATTAGATGTTCAGTGCTGCTTTCTGTGTGATATGATACTGACTGTGAGAATAATTTATTAGATTATAATTAGTTTAATTCAGTGATTTCTCACCTGTTCGGTGTGCTGCCATCAACCCATTTCCATGTGCCCTCCACATCAATGTCAGTCAGACCAATATAAAATACAGCATTACCAGACGTGTTGTGAACAAAATCCTGAGCAGATAAAAAGGTTGCACATTTATATCATAAATAGATACATTTTATCTGACCATCTCACATTTAGCTGCTACACACTGTAAACACAATATCTCACTCACTTTTTCCTCTCTGTTGTTTATGATGATCAGATCTGCTCCTCTCTCTGTACAGTATCTTCTGCTCTCAGTCCAGTTTTTCTTCTCTTTGGACATGTAGTAAAGACTGGATTGATAGTAAATCCATCCAACTGTTAACAGAACCAGTTCAGCTGTTAGCTTGTTATCCCCATTCACACTCATCTGTCTGTAACTTCTAACAGAAAGTATATTCATACATTGTGTACACTAAAAGTTACTGCGACCACAACCCAACTCCATCATAATTTAAAAATGTCTAATGTATAGCAAATAAATACATAGACTAAAGAAACTTTACCACAAATCTGAAGTTCATTTCTTAGCTGTTCTCTCTCATTGGTCAGGTTTGTGATCTTGAGTATTAGCTGCTCTCTCTCATTGGTCAGGTTTGTGTTCTTGAGTATTAGCTGCTCTCTCTCATTGGTCAGGTTTTCATTCTTGGATATGAACTGTTGTCTCTCTTGAGTGAATGTTACACACAGCACTATGACTGCAGTCAGCAGAAGAACACACAGCAGCACCAAACACACTGCAGCTGCTCTGGAGCTTCTGTTCCTCACTGGATCACTTCCTAAAAATGACAGACATTATGTTATTCTATTTTCTTCTCCATTTCTCTATCCAATTTACACCAGCTTTTATGAGTAAATGTTTTTGCAATTAATCTCAGTTACCTGTGTGTTGAGGTGTTTGGGTTTTCGGTGTTTGGTTGTCAAAGTCCTCTTTGTCTTTCTTATGTTTCATATCTCTTACAGCCTCAGCACTCACATAGATATCAACCATCTTCTCTATTCTGTCTTCTGAGTCCATTATCGAACCTTTATCCATACTTTCATTCACATGCCCAGACATTTTCCATGCAGGTTTGGATGGCTACAGCCTTTTAATTTTGAAGCGTAAATGTGAAATAATAAACAAAGCTATAAGTCCTACCTAACTAATACTGTCTATTAAGGGGTATTTCGTTGTACTCCTGATGTATCTGTGTGTTTGTGGTAATGGTTCATGTATTTATGCAAAAAGGAACTTGCAATATGCAGGAAGTTAACACAAATGTCACAATCTTCTGCGATGGGATTGGTGAACGTAAATAATTTAATGTGCAACTATGCAACAGCCTTTAATATCAAATTTATTTGCTATTAAAATTTATTTTTACATGTTTAACATTAGCATCACACTTGGAATTTAGCAAGTTCATGAGGTCTCATGAGAATCCTGAAGTATAAATTCAGAAATTATTATGTTGTGAGGTGAGATGGCATGAAAGAATAAAACACTTTTTTTTCTCTCAGGATATCTATCATTCTCATTCTATTGTCAGATGATCGAGCACAGAAGACAGATGAACTCAAATTATAATTTTGGGCAAGCAAATGCTCTTAATTTCTCTTTTATCCAATTGCTCACTGGCATGTGACTCATGGGTTCATTTAAATCAAACAGATATTGAACGCACGTAGTGTCAGACATTCTTCTATATTAGAGAATGGTTCTAACTACCAGCTGTCAAGATGCTTCATCATGGTTGCTTTGTTCTGCGACTTCAGAAAAGCCAAACTCAGCAGGCAAGCCAGCTAAAACTATTATGTTGCTAAACTGTCAGACAACTTTTCCCTCCTCTCTGTCGTTTACTTTCTCTTCGTCTCTCCGCGCAATTTCTCCCACCTGAGGTTTTAATTGTCAGAGCAACTGAAGTGACGTGACAGAAGTCATTTTGTGGTCCATTATGTTTTTTTGCAAAAGACAGGCCCAACAATTAGCATGTCACTGAAAAGCATTGTTCTACACTTCCCAGTCGTTAAAGGTAATCTTCCTGAAAAATGCACTCTTTGCTTTGCAGTCATTGACTTCATATGGGTTATATGTATTTTAAGGAGATACAGTGAAAAATATTATCATTAATCAGTATGTATGTATGCCTGTATGTGTTTATTTATTTATTAGTAAAACTTTTCTGAATGTCTTTAAACAAGGTACGTTTAACTAAGTTTTTGGTCTGTTTAAAGCATAAATTCTTAATGTATTATGTGTTTTTCCCCATTATTCTGCATGTACTGTATGTGTGAAAATAACATTAATAATTTGAAAATGAATCTTTTAATTTGACTTCAAAACGAATAAGTTCCTCTGACTTAATCAAAAGCTTTTTCCTATATTTATTTTAATTTTTAGGGGTGCATTCTTTTAGAAAGGTAATTTTTAAAATCAGTAATGTTGTTTCTGTCAGGAGTGCATTTCCACTCTATAAACATTAACTTTTCTGAATGTCTTTAAACAAGGTACATTTAACTAAGTTTTTGGTCTGTTTAAAGCATAAATTCTTAATGTATTATGTTTTTCCCCATTATTCTGCATGTACTGTATGTGTGAAAATAACATTAATAATTTGAAAATGAATCTTTTAATTTGACTTCAAAACGAATAAGTTCCTCTGACTTAATCAAAAGCTTTTTCCTATATTTATTTTAATTTTTAGGGGTGCATTCTTTTAGAAAGGTAATTTTTAAAATCAGTAATGTTGTTTCTGTCAGGAGTGCATTTCCACTCTATAAACATTATAAACAAATTGTAATTATATTTCACAGTATTACCTTATATCTGATCAAACGTATGCAGTTTGCAGGATGTTATAAGTGTAAGGCTTACAAAAGTATGAAGTCCTGTTAATGTTGTTTTAGGAACATACAAAAATATCAGAAGTGCAGTTTCCTCTTTTCACTAGTACAAACCACTAACTAGAGGAAGTTGATTTTAGCACTATTAACAACATAAATAACAGACTCTCTGTTCTCATATAGTCTCATATTTCTGATGGGGAAAATTACCTTAAGAGGTTTTCTGTGCTGCTATATTGTCACATTCCACCATTCAGTACAAAAAAGCAACAAATATGTTGATTCTAAGAGCTTATATATTCTGAATTATACATTCAGTGTCCTTTCCCAGTTTTTCACTGTCAGTCAATCTTAAACGCTGTCTGCACAGAGAGGAAATTTAAAATGGCCTCTGCTTATTTTTCCAACAGTTTGATTGGCTGCTACCCTGGTGCGTGTATCAGGTCTTTGTCTGGGTTGACAAGAAGTCAGGCATGAAGGATATGACATCGTAATGAGTCACCGTTATCGCGGCCATTAGAAGGTCCGCACGCCGAAGTTTGAGTGACTGGTGTAGGAAGGCAGACGCTAACGGCCTGCGTGGATCCATCAAGCGCCTGCCATTGTTCATCCACATTAGATGGGCAGCTTTCTAATGGTAATTGAGTTTGTTTCGTTTGGCAAAAGCAGGAAAAATGCCACCGGCTCCACTGATGAGGGTCCTTGATTAGGCCTCAGCTTTATTTCCCATTCTTTTTACACAGCTGGGGAGACCGCTCCACATAAATGATGAGACAGGCTCTCTTCGGCAGGGCCCCAAGAGGGAGGCTCGTGGTCTCGGCGTGTCCCCCGCGCACGTGTAATGTGGGAGCTTTATGCTGATGTGAAATGCCAAGGGTGCAGGCATCCATCCATCATCGTTATGGCTGTGGCTTCTGTTTGGACTCAATACAAGAGACACATTTTATTCACTATATTAATTATTTTGAACTCTCATCGCAGCTTTAGTTTACTTTCTCTCAGTGCGTCTCGATTAGTGTTGCTCAGAACAGATTCTTCAGCTCACGTTCCTCTGATAACATGGTGCTTTTCTGTGAGATCAAGTTGTACATATAATTTAAACACTAGCAGTGGTAAACAGCCAACAACTGTTATTCCTTTTCACACAAATTATGATTATGGGGAAGATTATTTCAATTTTTCATATGGTTCCTTGCTAAATATTATATTACCACCTCAAAACCACTTATACTGTAGCGCATGAATTGTAAACTAATACATTTTAACGTTTACAACACATATCCAGCTCCATGTGTATGGTTTTTCTGGCATAGTAAACTTGCTCAGTATCTCACCTGGTACACTTGCAATGCAAAACTCTTGGATATGAGTCCTGTAAAACATAGTGCGAAAAAAGTGCTCAAAGCCATGTAGAAACAGGGTTACAATAGCATGGCTTCTTTAGCAAATGTGCTTTTGTCTCACATTTTCTCGTTAACACAGCGGTGTTTAGTGTAAATGAGGTACATTATTTTTTTATGTAATAGAGCATTAACCTTTTAGCACCACTCAATTTCCTATCTGCTGAGATATGGTCATGAACCAACGTAATAAGATATTGGCATAGTCACATTTATCTGTTTTGAAGAATTTTGAATGCACTTTTTAGTGCCACTCACTGGACATTTCACGTAAAACGTGCAAGAAGCAACATAATGTTGTTTTTGCAAAAATGTCATCACAGGTACGCATTTTTCATCAGCTTGGGTTGTAAATATCTGTCAAAAATCTGCTTCAATAAACCAGTGTTTAGAGGAGGAGCAGCAGTGAATGAAGGCATTGTGGGATACTGTGCATAATGGCAGAGGATGTGACAGAGGCCGCATCCTGCTGGAATTCACATAAACATTCATTCTGTGAACAGTAAACTCTGACTTTCTTAAGAGTATAAGCATTGAAGAGAGAAGATCTGATCTGGTGAAGAAAACCGGTTAAAGCTGACGTAAACTGATAAACAAAGTGTACTTTAACGTCAGCAAAAAGGTCACTGTGTGTTCGTGCTGAAGAATATTGAGGGGCTGATTTGTAGCAGTGAACTTTTCGACACGAATTTAAATCCTTAATACTTGTCCGTAAATGTCAGATCGGTAATAATACTCAAACCAATAACATGATGTAGTTGTTAATGAGTTTAAAGCAATACAATAAATGAGCTTCTTTATTATGAGTTGTGTTATAATGGGATGCTTAGCTTCATCTTAAAAGTGCGATAATCAAATATTATATTTCACAAAGGTGCAGTATATTGGTGCAAGTTGTTCCAGTACTGTCTGTACTGGGTTACTGCCCCAGATAATTTAAACATATTGATGTTTAAGTCTTTTATTCCAATAATTCCAGTGTCAAATTCCAGTGTGGAAGCCTCACTGGACTGCTTGACTCAGTGCTGCTGTTCTAGCCAAACTTCATTAGAGGCACATAGTTGAAAGCAATCTCAGATGTCGGCGAAACAGCAGTGCCCCATAGACTACAGTAACTGAAACTGCAGGCTGAAAAGTGCAAATCAAGTGTTAGACTGAGTCTCATCTTAAAAAGTCCCCCAGCGGTGCCTGCAGACACCCACCCTTACACAAAAACACAGCACGGCAGTATTTCCAGCCCTCCTGCTGTCCTGCGCCTGTACAGTATATGACTAGAGAAAAGTTTTTGCCAGGCCTGATGCTATTTTATGCATTTCAGGAGAATAATAAAGTCATCAAACCTATGAAACAGCACAAATGAAAGTGTGGGAATGTAGTGACCAAACAATGTTAAAAACAAGCAAAACTTTACTATATTTCACTTTATGAGGTGCATCCTGGGATGATTTTCAAACCGTAAAGACCCCCTGTATATGCTAGAAACAACAAAAACAGTTGGCTGCATTTTTCCTTAACATATAGACTTTTTCCTGACTATGTAGGCTCGTGTAGATTTTATTTATTTGTTTGTTTCTAATATATAACAGTAATATTGTGAAATATTATTACAATTTAAAATAACTCTTTTGTATTTTTATATATATATATATATATATACATATACACATATATAAATAAATAAAAACCTGTTATGATGCAGAGAGTGGATTTCTTTGGATGTACGCACAGGTTAAAAAATCATTTATATGCATAAAAACTCAACCTCTGCCACTAAATAACGCTCTGGTTTAATTAGATTTGAAGGTCAGCGTGTGCTGATTGGAAAGAGCATGTTATATTATCATAAAACCCTTGGAAAAGTGTCAACATATTCTGATTTGACAGACCCTTATGTTTAATTCAATTGAAAAAGTGTGCATTAGTGCAAGCAAACCTTTCAGCACATTTTTGCATGGTTTTGTCACGTAGCCTAAAAAACGCCCTTCATGTGGTAAAATCTAAATTAACTAGTTTTGTTCAAGACTAAATATTATTTAATATTACTGTATCAACAAGAGTACATTATGTTAGATGTGTATAAAAATATGAAAGTTTACTTTTTACACTTTAGTTATTTGGTGAAACTGTTGGAGACAAACATAATGTAATGAACTGAAAAGTTTGATTTTTAAATATTAAGTCTTATGTCTGCATTTAATGAATCAAAAATACAGTATTCTATTACTATATATATATATATATATATATATATAAATGTAATTTATTCATGTGATGGCAAAGCTGTATTTTCAACAGCCATTATTTTAATGTCACATCAGATTATCATTATTTTTGGTAAAAGTTAGGCTGTTAAATATTTGTGTATAAACCGTGATACATTTGTCCAGGATTCTTTATGTTTCTTAAATATAGCTGTGAAATTTTTATTACTGCAATTAATATTGATGACTAGTGTCATTGTAATTTTTAATTATTTAAATATTTTTTCACTTGCAGAGTGTGGCCTGGTTTATCCAAACTGATCAGAAATTTTAAGTCAAATATTAAGTTGTAAGTGCACATCAATATTTGCAATAATGGCGTATTGAGAGGATTGATCGTCACATAAAATATATTGAAACTAAATGTTACTACTATATTACTTAGAATAAAAAAGAATGTGTAAAATATCTCAACTTTGAAGTGAAAGAAATGAATCAAACAGGATAGCAGATAGAATAATGACAGAGAATGAGAAACATTAACTGGAGTTATATCTCCTAAATAAAGCCAGCGATAAATGCATCATTTATTATAATAATGGGTTCATGAGATGATTGTTGTAAGTTCATTTTTAAAATATACTTCCTATGTTGATTTTACACACATTTGACATTGTATGTTTACAAATTAGGTGCAAGTGTTGCAGTTTTTATGATTGACAGTCATAATAAACATATATAAAATAGGGAATAATCATTGTATTTGTGTTTAAGTGAGCATACATTGTGATTTGCGTGATGGAGATCAGCCTGGTCATACAGGAAGTGTGTTGGTAGGTTATGCAAATAACCACACACACACAGACTGGCCTGAAAACAGTGTGCACTGCTGTAATTAATGTTGTATCTTAAAATGACGGAGGAAGTCCTGAATAATGCACAATCCGAGGGGTCCGTTTTTGCTTGCAGCGACACAGCGTGTGGTTACAGTATAACTAGAGAGATGTTTCTGCTGACCGCGATTCCATCCCCATGAACAAATCCCAGGTGTCTTTGTGCTGTCAGACGCACTCTAAATTGCTTTATCAAGTGGCCCCTTGTGTATTTATGAATGCTGTGTGTGGATTGCGTGCTGTGAGCGAGGGTCTGCGCTTCTGTGTGGTAAATGAATAATAGACGGAGTGGAAGGGAAATATGGATGAGTTATACAAGCAGGCCTTGGGGTGGATGAGGGCGGATAAACTTCCCCTTCATCCCTCTTCTGACGAACCACCCTGGAGAGTCACCAAAACATGCTGATTTGTACAAACACCATGATTTCTTATGGGAAAAGGCATGTGGAAGTGAAAAGCCACGCTAACATTCACAGTAGGTGAAAGGAAGAGAAATCTACATTTTCCTGAAACACCTCCCTCCTGCGACGGACCATCTCCTCTCGCTCTTTCTCTCCATCTCTGTCTTTCCCTCTGAGGGTTTCACGCTGTCCTCATTACAGAAAAGCCGACACACAGTCGCACGGCTGCTCTATCGGCATTGATTTCACCGGTCATTGATGAAGAGCCTTCCCTCAGGAGTCGTCAAACTTCAAAACTGCGCTCAGAAGTCTTTGTTAGCAAGTTTCCACAAAGTGACACAGTGAAAAGAAATAAAAGTAGCCTGAAAATGAGAGGCCAGGTCTTGTTATGAAATATTGACAGTCTGACATTTGCTCTGTATGGTCTGTGTTTTCATTCTGTCTTCCGTTCCTCTTTAGATCCGGAAAGATGAATACGCCACACTTCCTCTTTTCTATTGCTCACATTCAGTGCGTCAGTATTACTTATATTTCTTTTAATATTTATAGAAACTATTTTGAGACTTGAAGGAACAGTTGACCCAAAAAGGCAAAATCTGTCATTTATTCACCCTCATGTCTTTCATAACCTGTTCAAAAGGAGATATTTACTGTAGCTATATTATATAATATTATATTATATTGAATAATAAAAATATATATATATATATAAATATATACAGAATAATTAATAAATCTCTTAATCGAATAGTTCATTTAAAAATGTAGAAAAAAGTATTATTCAAATTAATATAATATAATTATATAATATAATATACAATAATATAAGCTACAGTAAATATCTCCGTTGAACAGTTTTATTCTGATTCAGCCTGAATGAGTCTCTCTTTGAGGCAACTAGTTTAAACCTTTGCTTTTCACTTCCTCTTATTTTATTACTCTGACTTTGTCTGAAGATATCTCCTCCTTGATGTGCAGAAAAATTATATTTTATAGTTAACGGGCCTCTGCATGTGCTGCGTTTTCGCTCATGTCTGTGGAAACAATTTTTCCCCCCTCCATCCATTAATCATAAGATACGAGCTCGCTCTAAACTATTCATTTGAAGAAACAGAGCGAAATGCATGGAAAAAAAGTATATGTGTTTGAGTAATGGGCATGCCTGAACTGTCTGTCATTCTTAGCAGTACCTGTTTGACTCCACTCGTTTGAAAGATTCATGATTTCTGTATCCTTCAGTTTACTGGAAATTGGAAAATGTAACAAATGGATTTTTTTTAATGTCCAAAGTGTCAGTGTTTTATAGAGCTGCCGGTTGCACCAGTCGCTGTAGGGGGTCCAGGGTTTTACTGAACCGTTGTGTGAAACAAGGCCTGGGGAGACGGGTGGAATATTTAAAGATCAAAGTTCTGACTTTTCACTCTGCCTTTTAAGAGAAATGTGGCAGAATGTGTGAATGATTGAGACATTTATATGTTGTGATTTCGGGCTGAATTGTTGCATATTGACTACAATATTTGGTAAAATGGTGCAAGTTCCATGTTATTGGTTGTTTGTCGAGTCTTAAATAATACTTGTCATTTTTCATGTGTAGAAATGTTCAGAGATATTTCCATTTATATTTTAGCTTTGTGTACAGTTGAATCATCAGTGAGCGTTTGAACCTTCTGTAATAGTTCCGTATGAGTCCCTCAGTTGTCCTCATTGTGAAAAAATGGATCTCAAAATCTTTCAGTCATTTTTGGAAAGGGTTCAAATACACAAAAATGCTGAAAAATCAAAGAATTCGTGGGACCTGAAGGATTTTTCTAAAGAACAGCGGCCAGTTTAACTTTTTGGGACAAACAAGGGACTCATAAACAACTATCACAAAAAAAAAACTGCTGTAGATCATTCAGGTATCAACACAGTATTAAGAATCATGCACATGTAAACTTTTGAACGGGGTCATTTTTATAAATTCAACTATTATAATCTCTGGTGGACTATATGTAAATGTCTTGTATGTGAAATATCTTATTCAGGTCAGTACTAAATAAAAAATAACATGCATTTTGTATGGTCCCTCGTATTTTGGTAAAATAATTAACATTTTGCAGATTCTGCAAAGTGTATGTAAACTTTTGACCTCAGCTGTATGTTCTCATTTCTTAATTGCAGTGAATAGTCATGTGCAATACTTCTGCTTACAGGAACATTGTTAGAATTTTTAAGAAATAAATTGAATAAAATTATTTAAAACTTAATAAATAAATAATAAATCATTTTTTAGCATAAGCTACCGTTCAAAAGTTTGGGGTCAGTCTATATCAGTCAGTGTGTGTGTGTGTGTGTGTGTGTGACCCTGGACCACAAAACCAGTCTTAAGTAGCCTTGGTTTATTTGTATTGTCCTAACAAACCATACATCAATGGAAAGCTTATTTATTCAGCTTTCAGATGATGTATAAATCTAAATTTCAAAATATTGACCCTTAAGACTGGTTTTGTGGTCCAGGGTCACATATATATTAGTAGTAGTAGTAGTGTTATTCAGCAAGAATCTATTACATTGATCATAAGTGAAAATGTGTACATTGTTTCACATAAATTATTTTGTTCTTTGCTTTTATAACTTTCTAAACATCAATGACTTCTGAAACATATGTATCATGTATTGTGGTTTCCACAAAAATATTAATCAGCTCAACTGTTTTCAACATTAAGAAATGAGCATCAAAACAGCATATTAGAATGATAACGTGACACTGAAGGCTGGAGTAATGGCTGCTGAAAATTCAGCAAGGAATACATAAAATGTTAAAATATAGTAAAACAGAAAACTTGTAATAATCCTTTACAATATTACTGTTTTCGCTGTATTTTTGATCAAATAAATGCAGTCTTCTTTAAAAAAAAATACAAATAAATAATAATAAAATGTGTTGGGGCCAAAGAAGAAAAAAACACATTTCAAAATATGACAGTAGATGAGTGACTCTATTTCAAAGAGGAAAGACACAGTTACTGGTGAGAATATGGTCTTCAGAGAACCAGACCTGTTTCACTTCTCATTTCTTACAGTAATACATTTGAAAGATAATTTCCTTCCTGATTCACTCTGGCATGGAATTTTTCTTATTCTAAAATTTTAAATTTACAAAATTTACCTTTTAGACTAATTTGAGGAGAAAGACAGAAAAGTTTTAATACTCATACTTTGCAGACGTGACCTTTCAGGTATAATCTGAGAGAGTAGAGGTGATCACGAAAAAAAAAAAAAAGGTCCACCATTACGCCACAGTCACTCATATTTGACCTTTTGATGGTTAGCGAGATTTGATTTAAATCTGATCCATCCATTTACCTCAAGTCTCTGGCTTTGAATATAATTTATTTGTAGGGTCAAAGAAACTTTCCATGTTCCAGGAAACATTGGATGTTTGCATCCAAGCACCCACAGTCACATATTGTGTGTGGAGGGGATTGAGTTTATGGCTCAGCTGAGTCCTTTTGTTTATTTAACTGATGTGCAGGTTGGTGCCGAGGAATGCCGGCATAATCACTTTAAGCAGGATAAATCAAATATTCCAGATTAAATGAAAAACAAACACAACAGTGCCTCTTAGTAATGTGAGACAACAAGGTAGATTCAACGAGATGTAATAAAGATGACTCGGAAAAAGCTCGTTTAAGTGGGCGTGATTAGATTTATTAGTCCATTTGCATGAAGATGGTCACCGTTTGCCTATCAAGCGATGACTCATGGGTTTGTTGTGGGGAACATGAAAATACCCAGTTGAAATTATTTCCAGTCCAATTTATGTGATTGCACTTGATCTAATTTGCTTTCTTCAGCTTCTTCCGAGTGTTTACCTTACCATTTAGGCCTGTGCTAGCATGCTAACATACCGATGATCTGAGGTAAACTGAGTGTAGATTTATGACCCAGACTTTCTTTTTTACCCTTAAGGATGATTTTTGATGTCAAAGACATTAAGTTTTCACAAAATTCTGCATTTATAAAGTGTTTTTTTCCAGCAGCCCATAAGCACAATGTACATGAAACCCCAGCTTGGTTGTAGTGATTAATATTGCACTGCACATAGCAACTGACTCAGATGTGTATATTCTTTGAATTCATTGCTTGTAAGGGTTTATAAATTCCAACAGAAGTCAGACATACTGAACTGAAATGTATGAATGTGAAATTGTATGCATCTTGATAAAGTTTCGATGGATATTTGAAGAATTCTGTTGCTGTACTAGTAAACCAGCTGTCCCAGGTTGGAGGAAAGCAGGGATTGTGCCAGAATATGGGCTCGCTGTGATGGGTGTTTGTTACAGAATCAACCTTCTCACATCCAATTAGTTTTATTTACGCCCAATTTTGTTCATTGCTGCTCCATGTGGCAAAAATGTTGCTTTTTGAATGGAATTATGCATAACACATCCATTGTTTAACTAATGGCACCTACTGCAAGTGGCAGAAGCATTTTACAGGAAATAATTTAGCTTGTCTATAGTGTTAATAATGTCATTCAAGACCCCTTGCTAGGTTTTCTTTTACAAAAAGTCACTCTGAAAATGATATTAACGGCCATTAAAGGGATAGTTAACCTCAAAATGAACATTGAACATTGACGATATTTTGAAGGATGTTTTGAACTTTTGTTGTATAGACAAAATAATAATAATAAAAAATAACACGTATTAATAACTTTTTTTTTTTTAATTAACTATCCCTTAAAATCACTGAAATAAAACACCTTTAAATTGTACCAAACAAAATAAAAACTAATTAGAAATGCTGTAGAAGTTTTCGAAGTTTTATTTATTATTTATTTATTTCTACTGTGGTTAAACTTTTTTTTATTTTTTTTTTTTTTATTAATGGAAATGGGAAGTTAATGTAACATTTTAATTATTTCCTTTAAAACGGCTGCTGGCTGTAAATTGTAAAAAAGAAAAAAAAAAAAAATTTTTGTTGTTGTTGTTGTTTTTTCTCCTTTCTGGGCATTAAAAAAAATAACTTTTACCGTCATATGTATGGTGGAAGATCCAGATCATATTTTGGTCATTGTGTCATTTGTACTCGTTTAAACGCAGGGTTGGATAAAAGCCCTACAGTTCTTGAGAAGCCCTCGTGTGACATTTATAATATCTCAAGTGAGTGACTTGAATTAACCTGGATCCAAATCACACTCTGTATGTGTCAAGGACAGCTTTCTTTTGATTATGAGCATGAAATATGGAAAGAAGAAGCGTGTATGAGAGAGACAGAAGGATAAAAGAATGAGAATGGTACTGAAGATGCGACTACAAACAAATCAGATTTGTGTGTGTGTGTGTGAGAGAGAGTGAATGAAAGAGAATCCGTCAGATCAAATGCCTTCTTATCACTGTAGCCTATCAATATTTGGAATATAAAGAATATACTGTTTTTTTTTCTTCCTCTCTCACTCTTTTTTTAAAGTTATTTTTGTCTTACTGTACTGTATGGTGATAAAGGACCTTGGCAAAAAGCTCTTTGGATTTTTCCCCTCCTAAAACACTAAATGGCAACAAGGAATGCCGGCATAATCACTTTAAGCAGGATAAATCAAATATTCCAGATTAAATGAAAAACAAACACAACAGTGCCTCTTAGTAATGTGAGACAACAAGGTAGATTCAACGAGATGTAATAAAGATGACTCGGAAAAAGCTCGTTTAAGTGGGCGTGATTAGATTTATTAGTCCATTTGCATGAAGATGGTCACCGTTTGCCTATCAAGCGATGACTCATGGGTTTGTTGTGGGGAACATGAAAATACCCAGTTGAAATTATTTCCAGTCCAATTTATGTGATTGCACTTGATCTAATTTGCTTTCTTCAGCTTCTTCCGAGTGTTTACCTTACCATTTAGGCCTGTGCTAGCATGCTAACATACCGATGATCTGAGGTAAACTGAGTGTAGATTTATGACCCAGACTTTCTTTTTTACCCTTAAGGATGATTTTTGATGTCAAAGACATTAAGTTTTCACAAAATTCTGCATTTATAAAGTGTTTTTTTCCAGCAGCCCATAAGCACAATGTACATGAAACCCCAGCTTGGTTGTAGTGATTAATATTGCACTGCACATAGCAACTGACTCAGATGTGTATATTCTTTGAATTCATTGCTTGTAAGGGTTTATAAATTCCAACAGAAGTCAGACATACTGAACTGAAATGTATGAATGTGAAATTGTATGCATCTTGATAAAGTTTCGATGGATATTTGAAGAATTCTGTTGCTGTACTAGTAAACCAGCTGTCCCAGGTTGGAGGAAAGCAGGGATTGTGCCAGAATATGGGCTCGCTGTGATGGGTGTTTGTTACAGAATCAACCTTCTCACATCCAATTAGTTTTATTTACGCCCAATTTTGTTCATTGCTGCTCCATGTGGCAAAAATGTTGCTTTTTGAATGGAATTATGCATAACACATCCATTGTTTAACTAATGGCACCTACTGCAAGTGGCAGAAGCATTTTACAGGAAATAATTTAGCTTGTCTATAGTGTTAATAATGTCATTCAAGACCCCTTGCTAGGTTTTCTTTTACAAAAAGTCACTCTGAAAATGATATTAACGGCCATTAAAGGGATAGTTAACCTCAAAATGAACATTGAACATTGACGATATTTTGAAGGATGTTTTGAACTTTTGTTGTATAGACAAAATAATAATAATAAAAAATAACACGTATTAATAACTTTTTTTTTTTTAATTAACTATCCCTTAAAATCACTGAAATAAAACACCTTTAAATTGTACCAAACAAAATAAAAACTAATTAGAAATGCTGTAGAAGTTTTCGAAGTTTTATTTATTATTTATTTATTTCTACTGTGGTTAAACTTTTTTTTTTTTTTTTTATTAATGGAAATGGGAAGTTAATGTAACATTTTAATTATTTCCTTTAAAACGGCTGCTGGCTGTAAATTGTAAAAAAGAAAAAAAAAAAAAATTTTTGTTGTTGTTGTTGTTTTTTCTCCTTTCTGGGCATTAAAAAAAATAACTTTTACCGTCATATGTATGGTGGAAGATCCAGATCATATTTTGGTCATTGTGTCATTTGTACTCGTTTAAACGCAGGGTTGGATAAAAGCCCTACAGTTCTTGAGAAGCCCTCGTGTGACATTTATAATATCTCAAGTGAGTGACTTGAATTAACCTGGATCCAAATCACACTCTGTATGTGTCAAGGACAGCTTTCTTTTGATTATGAGCATGAAATATGGAAAGAAGAAGCGTGTATGAGAGAGACAGAAGGATAAAAGAATGAGAATGGTACTGAAGATGCGACTACAAACAAATCAGATTTGTGTGTGTGTGTGTGAGAGAGAGTGAATGAAAGAGAATCCGTCAGATCAAATGCCTTCTTATCACTGTAGCCTATCAATATTTGGAATATAAAGAATATACTGTTTTTTTTTCTTCCTCTCTCACTCTTTTTTTAAAGTTATTTTTGTCTTACTGTACTGTATGGTGATAAAGGACCTTGGCAAAAAGCTCTTTGGATTTTTCCCCTCCTAAAACACTAAATGGCAACAAAAACCACCATACTGCTTTTCTAAACACCTGTTTTAGCCATGAGGTCATTGCAAATTTGTAAACTGTAAACTGTTGATAATTGTTATTTAGTGCTAATTAAATTTGTTATTTAGTATTAATGTTGCATATTTATTTAGTGTATATAAAATATTTTATATAAAATAACATAATGAAATAATTTTATGTCATTATATAATTTATATATTTAGAATTAGAATTATATGTAAATGTATGAGAGGGATAGTATTTGGGGTAAAAAGCCCCCCCAGTTGAAGGTGATACCCCCACATTTCATATACAGCACTTATATACTTTATATACTTTTTAAAACAAATACTAATTTACTATTTGTTTTCATGCAAGGTATTTTTCTCTGTAATTTTTTTTTTTCTTTTTCTTTTTCTTTTTCTTTTTCTGGGAAGAAGAATTAAAAAAACCTAAGAGGGCTTTGTATCCTCCTCTCTCTCATAAGTGTATGTATCCTGATCTTGTGAGTTGTAGTGTTTTACGTCACTCACGGCGGTTCCGGTAGCCTTGTGACTGAGATATGAGCTCATATTATCACTCTGGTAAGAACAAAGGATCAAGAGAGAGAGAGAGAATGTGTAAGAGATGCTGATTTTATTTTGCCTCATTGCCTCTGCAGGAGTGCAGAAGTAATGAGCCTTAAACACTGGCTCTTCCAGATTTTATTTCATGTTACTTCATTTGATTTTATGCTATTTATTTCTCCCTCTCCCCGGGGCGCTATAGCGCGCCTAGTGCTTGCAGCTACGCTAAATTGCTAAATTACCATTCTGAAACGGCACAAACAGGGTATTAGCAATCAGGAGCTATTGCCACGCTGCCACCACTCAAGCGCTTGAAAGGTGCAGAGTGCTGACTTCTGCTCATGATTTGCACCGCATGCAGCATGACGTTGGTAAAGGACCTCATTTTAAATATTTAAAGGGCCTGAAGGTGAAAAAAATATGAATAATTGTAGATCTATATTCACAAATAAAGAGAAAGAGAGATCACGTCAGACAGTATACACTATGACCCACAAATTCAACTTCTGATCAAAATCCCGAGAACAAGCATCAGTAAGAATTGTAAACACTTATTATTTGCATACATTGGCTGAAAAAATAACTGTTCTAAGTATATAGGATACATGGCTATATAGGATAAAGGATACTTTATCTCCATGGTAACGGAAGCTTTAGTCCTCATTCATCAGTCCTCTTTATCATAGACCTGAACAGTCTACAGATCTGACATCACTTTTTAAATTATTAAATTTAAATTAGCCCAAGACTGTAATTCCCCCACAAATAGTGTCATATTGAATTTCCTATGAGGAACGCATTCTGGAACGTCATCTGAGGAATGAGTCCCGTTCCATAGTCTACCAATAGCGAGTGATTTCTTCAATGTGGCTGAAATCAAGTCTATTTGTTACTCCTCTTGTTTAGGTTGTTCAATCATAGTAATGGTAGTACAGACAGCAGAATTTACTGCTTAGATTCAGCGGGAGGTCTTTTCCACTGAAACAAAAGTTCAGGACTCTCAACTGAGTCGATAAATCATCTGCACACAAACTAGCCCAACCGGGACATCCTTCATTGTTTTTAGTGAATGTTTTTGGACGCTGTTGCAGGTTTGGTGTAGTGTGTATCGCGCACGGCTGATATTTAGTCACCTACAAGTTGTCAAGCGTGGTACTGAAGATCTCGGCCTCTTAATCTGAGCTTTTCCCAGCATAAATAATGCAAGTGTGTTGAATTATTCACTGATGGCCAGAATTCTCAAAATGGCATATTGGGATTTATCACCTTTTTGGCTTTTTGTCACCCTTTCTCCTTCCTTCCCTTCCTATTTCTCCTCCTACACATACAGACTTGTGTAATGCTGCTTAGATTATGTCACTCAAAACTTTGCCATGATTTCAACCGAGGCCTGAAAAGACTCAAACATTCAACCAACGATGGGTTTAAAGTAGTGCTGTCAAATGATTAATCGTGATTAATCGCATCCAAAATAAAAGTTTTTGTTTGCAAAATACTGTATGTGTGTGTACTGTGTATATTTATGATGTGTATATAAATACACAAACATACACACATATATTATGTAAACACAAACTTTTATTTTGGATGCGATTAATCACGATTAATCATTTGACAGCACTAGTTTAAAGTGGAAGGCCCTCAGCAAATCTCCACATGGAGGGCCACTTCTTGACTTCATAGCCACTTCTTTTCATTTTGATGAAAATTTGGGTTATATTTTTCCAACTTTAGAGCAGAACTAAACAAAATCTTCATTTTGTACCCTCATGAATGTGTATAAGCAATCAGGTCTTATGAAGAAATGTAACTATGTTACAAGATGGCAATTTCCTTCCTGTAGAGCATGGTGCTAGAAACGCCAAGGTCATGGGTTCGATTCCCAGAGAAAGCAAGAATGCTATGGAGTGGCTTTGGATAAAAAAAGAAGTGTCTGCTAAATGCATCAGCGTAAATGTATCAAAAATTCGTATGATTTGATTTCTACAATTTTTTTAGGGGGAAAAAGTAAGCATAAAGATCCACCCCTAAGCCTAACCATCAGCGGGGAAGATTCAGTGTACAAATTCATATGAAATAGCGACCAATTCGCCAAAATGTAAAATAGTTACGAACTGTCATGAGAGTGTGTTGGTTCAAGACATTTAAATAGTGGTTCAGATCACATTGCATTGAAATGGTACTACAGTTTATTGACACCCAAAGGCAGATCAGACTTTTAGATACATTTGATTCCTGTGACAAGAGTTTAGGGGGAATATTAGTTTATTTTATCCTGTCTATTTTCTAGTTTTGGAAGGCAAGTAGAACCAGTGGATGTATTTATGCCTTCAGAGCACTAACAAATGATTCACAGTTCACTGTGAGATGAATTTCAGGATAACACTTTTGGATTCTGCTCAGAGGGCGAAGCTGAAAGATTTGTGAAGTTTCCTTTCCTTTTGATTTCTTTCCTCTTAGACTTTTAACACACACTTGGCTTCAAGTTTAATCGTTCACCGTCTTTGAAATAAGCCAATCGAATTTCAAAGAGTGCACACTTCCCTCCTGATTGCAGCAATTATCAGAAAGACCCCTAACCCCACCTGAGTCTGACTGTCTGATGTAAAACTCATAGAAATACATATTAAATGTATAGAAACGCACCACACTACCACTTGCTTTGTCATCAGACACTTGTTTTCAGTGGAAAGTGTTATTTGAAACATTTAGGAGCCATTTTCAGCTTCAGTCTATAGTATTGCGTCTTGTTATTGTGTTGTATACAATAACTGGGCATTATAAGCACTCAGCTTTAATAAATGGATAGCTTTGTTTGAGTGGATGCTTCTGGTGCACAAACATGTCAGAAGATGGGCAGAATTAGGGCGGTTTGTTTTGTTCAGTCAATCAGCGGGCACGGATAGCTTGTTGTGTCTGGCTAAGAGTCTGTAGAAGAAAGCTCTTTGGTCTGATCAATAGCCATTCAACAAGCAATAACATAACAGAGGATTGTGGCTCCACAAAACAATCCAACTCTTTTCTTGTGCTCATAGCGCTGTCAATCTTAGTTTTACAAAAGCAGGTTTTCCACGAATACTGTACACTTGGTGTCCCATAAGTAAAAAAAAAGAAAAGCATTAGATGCACAAATCCCTTTTTTTTTTTGTGACATTCTTGACATTCTAGACTGTATCCGACATAATCTGTTGAGCTGGTTTTCAATTAATTGTGTTAAAAATATTTCAATTACAATGTAATTTAAATTACAAAAAAAACCATAATATTTATCTTAATTACAGTAATTGCAAAGTAACTGCAATTACATAAAAAAAACATGTTTAGCTGTATGCTATATTTATTTTGTAACTTGTAAAAAAAATTTTTTTAAATGCAATATTTTAATATCTTCAAAAACAAATAAAAATAACTACAAGTTATTTGTTTTATTATTATTAATATAATTTTTTATTGAAAAATTGTATCTTAGGGATTTAAGGATTATGTACATTATTTGTAATTTTGATGTAATGTAATTTTGTTGATAATTTGTATGTTATTGTTATTTGTGGAAAAAAAGTAACAATCATTGAAATTCTTACACAAGAAGAAAATCTCTTTCTTCATGTTGAGGAGACAAGTAAAAAATATATTCTTTCCATTTTTTCCATTTTTACATTGTAATTTTGTCATTCATCTAAGTTACTGTAAGAAAAAAATTATCACATAAATACTTCTATACATATGTTAACCAATAAAACAACATTCTGCACACACTATTAAGCCCATTCTGTTATATTTTATTTGTGTATTCATTTTGTTAATTGTATAGATTTGTTCCGTTTATTTTATTGTTCATTTAAAGTTGAATTAAATCAAGGTTTTTATAATTTAATAAAAAAAAATAAAAAATCCTATAATGTTTTTTTTCTCAATATATATAATATGTAGTCTGACGTCTTGAGATTGATGATCATCATGTTGTGAACCTTTAGCAAAGAAAAGGAGTTTGAACCCTATTTTGTACCGTACTGGTGGAAAGTGCTGTACTGTATATACTGTAGATGCTGGCAGAGAGTGTCACATATGAGTGTATCAGGAATTTGTGAACATGTATAGAGGCACAGGCCTGTCTACCTGTGTGGTTGAATATTTCCGCCAGTATATTGTGAATCTCTGTATAGTTCATAGTGGATGGTGTTTGCAAATGACAAGCACTCTTGAATACCTTTCCATTTAAAGTGGCTCATTGTTGTGAATCAGACAGATACAAATGAGATTTCCACAGCAGGAGGATTAGTATGCTAGTTTGACACAGTTTACACCTTCTTGAAACTGGCCTGTTCTAATCGAATGTTTTCTCCTCCTGTCCTTCTCTTTCTCTCCCTCTGAACCTGTCTGTCCTTCCCTGTCTTCCTTTCTTCCTTCCCTCCATCCTCTCCATCCTTCCCCTCCCCATCACGCTATTCGATTCCAGTGGCGGCAACGAAACACAAAGTGAGAGGTGAGTTGGATCCTCCATCTTCCCTGCTGCTTGATAAATGGGGAGACACTGTTCCCAATAAGCTGAGCTGAGATAGCTGCCTTATCACTGCTATGAGCCAGGCAGGCAGTACCACCGTCCTGTTCTTTTCCACACGGCCATTATTTTAGCTATTTACTGCCCTTCTCTTTACTGCCCCCTCCCTCCCTTTGCTTTGCTTCCTATGCCATTCTTTCTTCTTTTCCAACTAACAGGAAAGCTTCTGAACTTCAGTGCTGCACAGAGCTTAGCCGCATGTAGTGACTTGTAGCATGGCTAAACTTAGTGTGAAATAGCTCTACAAAATAATGATATGGACATTTGTTTGTATCACTCCACTTGTCTGTGTTTGTTTCAGACAGACTGTTAGTCTGTGTATTTTTCAGTCACTCTCTCTGCAGGTTGTGTCATTTCGCCAGTAGGTGGCGATAAGTGACCTCTAAAGTGAGTCACTGAATTATTCATTCACAACACTGATTCATTCATATGAGCAAGTCATTTAATCATTAATTTAACCCATTCATTCAAAAACATTGAATCATTCGGCCCATTCTTTCATATTAGTAAGTCGAATAGTAAGTCTGTTGAATCGCTAATTCAACAGATTCATTCAGGAGCTAAACAAACACCATTACTGTGTGTTCCTTTGAGATGCGGTTCTGACTTTCTTTGAAAATGTTTTCATTGGTGGAGTAAAATCAAACAAAGGAAATGGCAATATTGTGTCTAAAATTTAAGAC
The DNA here is from genome assembly GCF_001515625.1 of Sinocyclocheilus rhinocerous. Lineage (NCBI taxonomy): Eukaryota > Metazoa > Chordata > Actinopteri > Cypriniformes > Cyprinidae > Sinocyclocheilus > Sinocyclocheilus rhinocerous. Next base: position 536,574 of record NW_015647049.1, read on the forward strand.
ACAATATTGTCACCCTAGCAACCACATAGCGGCATGCAACATAGCAAACTTGTGGTCAGCACATTGACAGATTTTGCATGTCCAAGACAGGACTAGAGGTATGCACAGATGGATTTAAAAAAAAAAAAAAGACCTGCAGGTAGAGGTTTACGCAGATTTTCTGTCCCTTTTCAGTAAGATTCTGTCTCGCTCTGGTGTCTCACTCTGGTGTCATATGATATCTACACAAACACAACGCTTCAGATCTCACCTTGTTGCATTTGTTGCAGCAGGCAAGAGGAAGGTGCTTTTCCTCACTGCCATCTCTCTGCCAACAATACATTGATTTGTTTGTTTGTATTTAGGATAATTTATGGCTGTATATATTATTTTAAGGTTGTCTGAATATAAATATTTCCCTGATGTATTTGATGAATTCATAGACTCCAAACATTTTTCTTCTCTTTTTAATATTTAATTTTATTATTTACTTTTAAAAACACAAACCATAATTGTGATTTTTATAGTAACTATATTTTATAGACGTAGCTGATGTTAAATAAAATAGTTTAGCATAGTAAGACCTAAAGCAGCACATAACCATGCATTCCAATTTTTCAGTGAAGAAAATTGAAGAAACCAACAACAATGTGGCAATTTTAAGGATGCATCTCCAAGCCTGAGCTTGCATTGTACAAGGCATTTTTATCTTAGATGTTTACTGAATGCACAGCATTAAACTGACCCCGTGGTTTACGGCTGTATTCGTTTGGCTTTATTGTGACAGTGTGTCCTTCAGACCGAGGCTGTATAATTTCACGGTTGCTGTTTGCCACGTACTTAGACATTAAATTTAAAAGATACTTTCACTTAAAGGAGACATATTATGCCCCTTTTTACAATATGTAATATAAGTCTCTGGTGTCCCCAGAATGTGTCTGTGAAGTTTCAGCTCAAAATACTCCACAGATCATTTATTATATCATTTTGAAAATGCCTATTTTGAGTGGAAGCAGAAACACGCTGTTTTTCGGGCCTGTCTCAAAACAGTCGGTTATGTCTGTGAAGGTAAACAGTTGGAAAATAAATTGCATGTTTATTTTAGATCTGTGTGGCAGCAGCAATATACAGTAAATAAATCAATAAATCCACTGCTCTCTTGTCTCCTCTGAGGCTGGGACTGTAAATAGTGTTCTGTGCTCGTCTGTGCAGCCAAAGGCAGAACGAACAGCATGTTTTGCTCAAACTTTCGCCATGCGCTTGTTTTCTCAGACGCTTGCAGAAAAAGGCTTCCCAAAGCAAAGTTACTGGGTTAATCTTTTTCACGTTTCCTTGGTTGGTAGATGCACTGGGGACTTAAAACCTGGAAAAGTCAGATTTTCACGATATGTCACCTTTAAGTGGTTCAGAGAGAAGCAGTGAAATATTTACAAGAGGAAGTTCACAAAGGTTATGTATGACTTGGTATGTAGGGAAGTGAGATTTCTTTGATTACCCACAAACAAATACTTGCACACACAAACGCACACACAGTCAATCAGTTCAAACGTATTTATTCAACTCCACTATAGCCAGCTGTTGCAGTATCACTGTTGCATTCAATGTATCCATTGTCGCAAAAACAGCATTTAACAGTGAGACACAGCAGTGGGCACAATAAAAAAAAGTGGCAAAATTACACCAATGTATTGTTTTGTAATCCACACCGCTACAGTTTTGAGACCACACATCCTCTTTTTCCCGGACATGTCCTAATTTCTAAATTGCCTAAAATGTAAAGGTTTTGCCTTTGTTTTCATGTTGACATGCTCTCCGCAGTCCTCATTTTGTAGATCCCACCTTCTCGCACACTAGGATTGGTTGATTATGTACAATGCCTGCATGCTATTGGTTTTATAACACACTGATTGTTCAGCTGACGAAAAAAAAAAAAAAAAACTTACAGTCGACAAAAACTTCATAGAACAGTTTTGAAAGTTGTGAGTTGTAAAAATGACATGATCTAGGACCTTTATACAGTGCGTGCCATTGCAAAGACTAAGTCTATCCCTCACAGCCTTATTTTCATCCGCCTTAAATTTAATATGGCGTCTAACCTGACTAAGGTCTATAAAAAACCCTGGACATTTTTGGCAATTTAGAAATCCCATCCAGGGCATGTCTGGGGAAAAGAGGACATGTGGTCACCCTGTATGAGAACAGCTTTGCTATGTTTAGTTACTTGCTCTCCCAACACTGTGCAAAAATGAAAATATTGCCTGTGCAATAGATCTGAATGTGACATTTGTTAGCTCTCCCAGAGGTCCACCTCATTTTTTTGAGGAAGAAAAACTATCACTGCAAATATTTGGAGTCAGGTAGATGAAATGAGGCCTATGTGTACAGAATGAGTGAGACGCTATCAGCGATTGACTCCTCTAAACCACCTGCTCTCCTCATGAATAATGCACAAGACTATATACTATACACACACTCACCTCAGATGGCAATTTTACCTGTGTACCATCTGCCTGCAGTGGCACGGCATGGTCTCGTCTTGGTACGTGTGTGTTCGCACTCGGTGAGTAACAGAGTTGTTTTTGTCGGCACTTTCAGGCACTGTTCCCTTTTGTCGCAGTAAATTACAGCATTAAAAAGAGAGGGAAAAAACGACTTGCTACAATTAAGAAACTGTGATTGGGATGTTTGTTTACAATGGCAAGAGCAGCTGCACACTGGTCTAATTGTGCAAATGGAAGTGGAACCGCTGAGGCCAGTTCATTTGTTGTTTGCTAATTGATTAGATTTCTCTAAATCAGAAATTGCAGTGCATCTTCAAACTTTTCATCTGCTGTGTGTCTGGGGGGGGGGTTGTCCATGTTTTCTGCATTTAATCGCTTTGATTCACACTATGTGCACAGCTAGCTCATTAGACTCTTTTGCAATTAGTGCTATGACTGGTTGAAAGTGATGTGTGCAATTTAATAAGTTAAATGCTTTCTCTGTTCCCAACTTAATATGCAGAAACAACTATTACAAACCATCCCAATATAGCAACATTTTCTATCTGGACTATCTTTTTGGTTGACCCAGTGCAGATGGGGCTAGTTTTGGGAAAGCTGACACTAGTTTACAACTCACCGTTAACATGGAATTTATTTTTGTTAATGCATGTTCTTGGTATTATTGTGAGCACAATATTCTTTTACATTTTGTATGTTGGATTATGAAAGACATTTATAATGGTACAAAATATTTTTGTTTCAGATAAATGTTTGAACATAAAAAAGTATCAGGATTAAGCAGCACAGCTTAGTTTTTAACATTGATTATAATAAATGTTTCTTGAGCAGCAAATCAGCATATTATAATGATTTATGAAGGCTCATGTGACCTTTACTGACCTTTACGATTGTTGCTTGTCATATACAATGTGGCCCCTGGCAGACTGTGTGATATGAGCCTTCATGTATTGCTGTGCATCTAGTTGTTGATTGGTTCTTTATTAGACGGCAGCCGCAGGACCAGTCACACTGCAGGACTGTGACCTACAACTTTCCCAGAAATCCACAGGAGTCCGAGATTAGATGAAAGCAATTAATGGTCCGTAGGTGAACATGACACACTAAGCAGTCCAAGACTGGCCTGCAATGAAAAATCTTTTACGATCCCCAAAATTTGTCTTAGACAGTGGCATTCGCACAGTGTTCTTCTAGATTTAGCAAACTGAAGACCATAATCATGACAAGGCCGTTCACAACACTTCCCAAAATGTCAAAACAAACAGACACAAGGGCATTTTTAAGAGCAGCAATCTGGTTTAACACTGTCAGGGTGTATTGAAATCAGTTGGGCTGTACTATTCACTTCTAATCGGTGTCGTTCATCCTCTTCTGCTTAGTGTCCCAAAGCTCTAATTAACTCCTCAAACATTATTCTCAGCCCTAGGGAAAGACTGTGAGTGCTGAATGAAAAGAATATCAAAGATAAGCACCTCCATTTTCACTAGTGCCCCTACTGATTCCCATTGGGACACCCACCCACGGTGATGAGAACTCCGCGTATTAATCTTACCTTGACTCACAAGAGTGTAGCTGTAACCACAGAAGTCCCCTAACGGTGCGTTTCAGGCATTTCCAAACACCAAAGCATTGAGTTCTGGCTGTTTTGTCACTGTAAAACACTGTCAGCACATCTTAAAAATGAATTTTGTGTTTTGGTAAACTGGTCTGGGATTGCGATGTCAGCACCTGGCAAGGCTCGCCAAATTGGCACCTGTTTATGCACTTCATTTCTGGCACACAGCATCCTGGGAACATACACTTGGCATCGTACCCGAATAGATGTGCTTTTTTTTTGGACTGGCTCTGCCTGGTAAACCTCAAACCTGAATTAGTCTGTTTGATTTGGTCTGGTCTAATTGTGCAAATGGAAGTGGAACCGCTGAGGCCAGTTCATTTGTTGTTTGCTAATTGATTAGATTTCTCTAAATCAGAAATTGCAGTGCATCTTCAAACTTTTCATCTGCTGTGTGTCTGGGGGGGGGGTTGTCCATGTTTTCTGCATTTAATCGCTTTGATTCACACTATGTGCACAGCTAGCTCATTAGACTCTTTTGCAATTAGTGCTATGACTGGTTAAAGGTGATGTGTGTAATTTAATAAGTTAAATGCTTTCTGTAGGATAAAAATTGTGAACACTGCCTCTGTGGTAAACCATAGCAACATTTTCTATCTGAACTATCTGTTTGGCTTACCCATCGCAGTTGGGGGTAGTATTGGGAAAACTGGCACTAGCTTTTTGAAGCCAATGGCATAGAAATTACACATAAAAAAATAATTTCAGATAAAAGTTGTTCTTTTGAATATAAAAAATCTGTTATTTTAAATTATAATAATATTCCACAGTATTACTTTTTTTTTTTTTTAACAAATAAATATAACCTTGGTGCGCATAAGAGACTTTCAAAATATTAATCTTAATGACCCAAACTTTTGAACAGTAGTGTACTTTCTTTTCTTTTTTTTTCTGTCCTTTACAATCGTTGTTTCTCACATACAATGTGACCCCAGGCAGACTGTGTGATGTGAGCCATCATGTATTGCTTGCTGGTTGTTGATTGGTTCTTCATTAGACGGCAGCTGCAGGACCAGTCGCACTACAAGACTGTGACCTACAATTTTCCCAGAAATCCGTAGGAGTCCATGATTAGATGAAGGCAATTAATGGTCCGTAGGTGAGCATGACACACTAAGCAGTCCAAGACTGCCCTCCAATGAAAAATCTTTTACAATACCCAAAATTTGTCTTAGACAGTGACATTCGCGCAGTGTTCTTTAGATTTAGCAAACAGAAGGCCATAATCATGACAAGGACTTTCACAACACTTCCCAAAATAACAAAACAAACAGACACAAGGGCATTTTTAAGAGCCGTAATCCGGTGTAACACTGTCAGGGTGTATTGAAATCAGTTGGGCTGTACTATTCACTTCTAATCGGTGTCTTTCATCCTCTTCTGCTTAGTACCAGAGTGTGCCAAAGCTCTAATTAACTCCTCAAACATTATTCTCGAGTGCTGAATGAAAAGAATATCAAAGATTAGCACCTCCATTTTCACCAGTGCCCCTACTGACTCCCACTGAGATGCCCACCCACGGCAATGAGAAGTCCACGTATTAATCTTACCTTGACTCACAGGAGTGTAGCTGTTACGACAGAAGTATCCTTAAGGTACGTTTCAGGAATTTCCAAACACCAAAACACTGAGTTCTTGCTGTTTTGTCACCGTAAAACACTGTCAGCGCATCTTAAAAATGAGCAGAGGTTGAATTTTGTGTTGTGGTAAGCTGGTTTGGCACTGCTTTGTCAGCACCTGGCAAGGCTCGCCAAATTGGCACCTGTTTATGCACTTCATGCCTGGAACACAGCATCCTGGGAACATACACTTGGCATCCGAATAGATGTGCTTTTTTTGGACTGGCTTTGTCTGGTAAACCTCAGACCTGAATTGGTCTGTTTGGTTTGGTCTGAAATCCTGGTGAATGATGAGGTTGAATCCAAGAGAGATGTTTAGTTGAGACGGTAGATTAAACCAAACTTCCAGGCATCTGTCTTGACAACACATTCACACTCCCAACTCGACACACATGTCAGGATTTGTAGCGCTCTATTTGTGTCGTATCAAACCAGAGGTTACATGCCAGAATAATCCACCCTAATTAGTTCTTTCTCCATTAACTTTCAAACCAAGCAGCTTTTAATTGGTCAACATCACAAACTTGCGCAACCAACTTGAACACAAACAAAATCTTCATAGGAAACTGTTTCACCCTCACATGAGACTCCTGATTGCATGGATTCCTGTTGAAATGACTGGATTTCGCTTGTGAAATTTCACCAAGTAACTGACCAAGAATCTGACCACACTTTTACTGCTATACAACAGCTAGTCCTGCCCCTTGAATCTGATTGGTCAAGCAGCATACATTATGGACAGTCCAACAGCACTCTTTTTTTTTCTGTGTTTGTGGGATTCTAGACCAGAGTATGTGAGCGGTGCAGAGTTGCGTGATTTGTTAATATCTGTTTAAATGAGCAAAAAGTGTCAGGATGGCTGATTTGTGCCGAAAAATATGGGCTGCTTGTCTTCTGTCAGCGTGGTCAAGGCTAAAAGTCAAGGGCATGACTACCTCCAGGCTGGCCTCAGTGTCTCAGCGAGCAAGATAATTTTTGCTAAAGGTCATATTGTTACTGTTCTCCGCTGAAAGGTTACGGAGATACGTGGGCTTGAAGAGGCAAGACAGATCGCTCATGCAGCTGATTCATGTTTTGTGTCATCTCAAATGTTGTGAGAGCCTGTCAACATTAGCAGATTGAGGGTGAGAAAGAGCAAGAAAAACAGCTGCAAAATGTCAGTTGTGTGGCTTAAATTACGTTTTAGAATATGTCTGTTAACACACAAAAAAAGTAGTGAGGTGTCTATTGTTTTAATAGATTTAGACTTTGTACTTGTAAAGTTTTCTGGTTCAAAGGGGTAAGTAAAAAAGACATGATTTTCATTTTAGGTGAACTATTCTTTCAAGATTTCACACAATTAAAATGTTAATTGATATTCAAATAAGGAAAATCTTGGAAATATGTTTTATGTCAGTTCCTTTACATCACATGAGACTTTTTCTCTTTGTATTCTACCTCTCAGTGGGAGAGTTATTGAGGACGTTTAGGAGAGGCAGGAGCTAATTTTATATTTTGCTCGTTGAGTTTAAAGAGAGGGAGGGGCGTACACACAGGAGAAACAGAGGGGAAGAGAAGAACGGGAGGCACACATACAGAGAGAGAGAGAGAGCTCAACCAGCATTAGACAAGCCTGATCCCAGGAGAGATTTGTTTCAATCAAACACCTCTGACCAGAGAAAAGGGCTCACCTCACCGCTCTATTAAAGGGGTCATATGATGCTGCTAAAAATAACATTATTTTGTGTATTTGGTGTAATAAAATGTGTTTATGCGGTTTAAAGTTCAAAAAACACATTATTTTCCACATACTGTACATTATTGTTTCTCCTCTATGCCCCGCCTTTTTGAAACGCGTCGATTTTTACAAAGCTCATCGATCTGAAAAAG
>NW_015647049.1:548406-558693 GCF_001515625.1 Sinocyclocheilus rhinocerous
ACACAGCGCCTTCACGACATGGCAGCGGCGGCAACAACTACAATACTACAGCGAGAATAAAAGTTACTGCCTTTTTTCTTTGCGTGAACATTTGGGTGGTGTTATGCAAATCTTCCCACACAGTGACATAGACATGTGGGGGCGTGTTATAACGAGCTGTTTTAGGTAGGTGTGGTTGACTCTTAACTTTTATAAAGAATATCTCTTTGGATTTGAGACTTTAGTCTTTGCAACTTTACAGATCTTCTTTATGCACCAAGAGCTTGTAACACTTCAAAGAGAAAGGAAAAATTGAAATCGCCTTTAACTTTTTCTTCTAAATAATACCTAACAAAGAAGTTAAGTGAATCCTAATGATCCAATAAATCCTTACATTTACTTCATGATAAGTGAAATACTAATATTAGTTCATTTTTGATATGTGTAGTTCTATAAGGTGAACGGAGGGTACAAGAAGTACACAGATGTATTTTTCAAATAGTGTATGGATTTCTATATAGCATTGCGCGTTATCTACTAGAAACAGCTTTATTTTTCATTCATTTATTGAGTAAATACATTTTGTGTTGTGAGTTACCTCAGAGTTGAACTTTTAAACTCTTCAGCTAAGCATATTTACTCCTTTTGTAAACTTTTTTTTCCCCCGGTATGTTTTAAAGTATAATGTTTTCAGCATTGTGGGTAGTTTCAGGTGTCTCTCAGCAGTTGTTTGTTATTCATAGGCACTCTTAGCGGGAAATATGCAAAATAATAGGCATTTCTGAATAGCTGGAAGCACATAACAAAAAACTCTTTGCATTAATGCTAAAACCTGTCCAAAACGTAACATGTTTCCAGTGATGAGCGAGTAGAACGGACTTTATCAACCATATGTGTAAAAATAGAACCAGATTTGTACCTACAGTTTTGGTGCAGTTTCCCATGACTGATTTCCCATGGATCTTGACCCCTTCTCCTGATTATAGAGAGAAGAGTGATGAGGGATGGGGATGAGAAAATGAGGCAGGAGAAGATCAAGGAAGCAGAGAGAGAGAACTAGAGACAGGGGCTGGCAGACCGTGCTTCATGCAAAACACAGATGAATAATGTATCCTGCCTACCTAGAGTAATACAGATCAATTTCTCTGTCTCTTTCTTCCTCTGCCTGTATTGCTGTGGTCTGTAGGAGACCTTAATCAGGTAGTAACGACCTACTCTACAGTCTCATATGACCCCTGAGCCAGAGAAACGAACCATGGGGTCATGTTTTGGCTGGTTAGCATTCCGTAACTATACCATTTGAACTCACAAAGGGTTCAGATGGTATAGTTAGCCATTCAAAATCCATGTGCATTCTGACATGACAGCATATACAACACATATATTGTGAATATTTCATTTTCATTTACTAAACTCTAACAATTCAATTTGAGTACTTTTGAATTTAAAGGAATAGTTATAGGACTTAAAGGGATAGTTCACCCAAAAATGAATATTCTGTCATCATTTACTCACCCTCATGTTGTTCCAAACCTTTTAAATAATGTGGGTAGGTATAGGTAACCAAACAGTTGACGGTAGCCATTGACTAAAAATTAGCCATGGTCACTATATTATTATTATTATTTTTTTTTTTATATTTTCTGTTTGACTGATTTATTTTGACAACGCTGAGAATACCAGTGTCTGAGCGCAGGTTTTTTTTTTGTTTTTTTTCAAATTATTTATTTTTTAGTAAATATGTAAAATAAATATAAATTTCATTGATGAAACTGTTGTGCACATGTTATTTACTACACTCTCAAAAATAAAGGTTCTTTATTGGCATTGGTGGTTCTATGAAGAACCTTTAACATTTCCATTCCACAAAAGGTTATTTATAGTGGAAAATGTTCTTTAGATTATTAAAATATTTTTCACACTAAAGAAAATATGATTCTTTTAAGAACTGTTCACAGAAAGGTTAATTATGTTATTGTTAGGTTATTAGGTTATTTAGGTTATTGTTAGGTTATCATCACTTCAACCCCCTTTTTGTAACGATTTTTAAAGATTTTGGCTTGATATTGACATCAGCCATCAAAAAATCCATATTGGTCCACCACCATTTTAAATATTGCAGTTCAGTTTTACTAAACTCTCAAAATTCATTCTAAGTCCTTTTGAATTTATGGGAATTTAAGGTTCATTACAGAATCTAGATGTCACACTGACACAGAACTAAAAACAGAACCAAGCTCTGCTCCTGCATGAATGTGCCAAACCGTTTTGGCAAATATTTGCCAAAAAATTGTTGCAAAATTACCCATGTCTCATGTTTTCAGATTTATCATATGTTATCTGCAAGTTTGTTGCAAATAAATCATTGCTGAGTTGCATCATTAGCGTTACAGTGCTAAGCTACAGCAATAGCACAATATTTTCTACTCATAATATTCAAGACAGTGGAATATGCAGCTGTTTCTGTCTCACTAAAACAAGTGAGAAAATTAAATAAATCCCTTACCGACGCCTCCTCAGTGTTTGTGTGTGTGTATAATATGACCGCCAGAGGCACGGAAAAGAAATAAGCACCACAGCTGGCCGACGTGCTCTTCTGTCAGGAAGCCTGTGGAGAGGCCCTTAGCTTCTCTCCCTCTCTGTCTCTCTCACTCACTCCTTCTTGTCCTTCTGGTTCTCTCATGAAAGCTACACCATATTTGGACGGGCTCTCAAATCAGGCTAATTGTGGCATGCTGCAATTAGCAGTGAACAGAAAAAAAAGGTGCTAAATTTGCAGAGTTGAATCGAACTAGATAACCGTCGATCTCTATTTCTCTCATCAGCCACCAAACTGTGCTCACCGTGTCCTAATCATGCACTAAATCACATCTTTCGCATATTAATCCATGACTTCTGTGGGTGTTTAATAACTATTCTATTAATTTCTCCTTCAGTTATAGGACTTAAAGGGATAGTTCACCCAAAAATTAAAATTCTGTCATTAATTAGCTACAAGAATACGTTTTATGCTCAAAGTAAACAAAAATAACAACTTTATTCAACAATTCTTCTCTTCCTTGCCAGCGTCCGCCACCATTAATATTATTACCACGACGCATGTGTGTGCATTCCTCTGCTCGTAAACAAGGCACAACCAATGCATGTTCTACGTCAGCAGCACCACACATATGCGTCATATATAATCAATAAAGTTATTTTTGTTTTCTTTGTGTACAAAAAATATTCTCGTAGCTTCACCTGTCTAACCCTGGGGTGCCGTGATGGATGTCAGTTTGTGAATTATTTCTCACTGAGCTAAACCTTTATTTAGTCTTCTGCTCAGATCATAGTAAGCAAGGGCTCACAAGTGACCCTTATCTTTTGTTTTTAGGTGCGTAGGGGACGTCCATTGTATGTGGGGGTCTCTTATAAAAACTTTTGGGGTGGGTTCTTTTGACTTGGGCTATAGCAACGTGCTACTGGACACCTTAAAAAAACCTACTACTATGAAAGCCATGAAGGACGATGTTACATTTTCGGTGAAATTTTGGCAAAATTTTGTTGATAAAAAATATCCGTTGTCTGTTGTAAGTATTGTAGCAATGTATGAAGTGACATTCACACAGAAGTCACTTTCAAACAAGCAGGTTACTGTTGGTCAACAAGACAAATCTATGTTGCCAAAAAATCCATTACAAAATATTTTGCCCTCATTTGACATTCATAATTGCATGGTTTCCTAATGAAATGTCTGGATTTTTTTTGGAGAAAAAAAAATCACAGCAAATGAAACAAGTGAAAAAAAAAAGAATATATGAAATAGAAACTTTAGTTTTAATCTGATGAGTCCTCAATTCCTTCAACACCTCCAGGTAGAACTCCTGCCACAAAAGCTGCTTATTGTCATCTGGTTGCTTTTGAAAACAGACCTAAATCTTTATTCACAGATCTTGTGTTTCTGAAGGCATGAGTTTAGCAGTTGCCTGCTCTCCTCGTGTGTTTCTGACTCAATTCTGATTTAGTGTTGAATGATGCAAGTAATTTTCATCGCCTTCTGTACTTTTCACCCACGTTTAGATGTAAATAGCTCTCTTCCACTTTGCCTTTCTGGAACAACTCTTCCAAAAACCAAACCACATGATCTGGGCTTCAGCAAAACGCATTATAGCCAGAGGTTGCGCTACAAATAGTCATTATCTGTCACTTTGACTGACTGGGTTGGATTTTTAACTGTCAATAAACCATTGTAATGCTTGGTATTTTTTTATGTGGCATTAATAATATGCAAACTTCTGTGGAAGAGCTCGTTTACTCTTCCCAAGTGCTTTTATGTCGTCTTCTTCACTATTTTTATTCACAGCTTCATGTAGAGTGCTCGTGCAAAAGGTTGATCGCTCCATATGTTTCTGTGGTTGTGACTGTCTCTCACACGCTTTCTGTCTGTCTCTTCCAGGAGGCCATGGCCAGTTCCCTATCGTCCAGAACATGACTGTGACAGAAGGAGGAATAGCCAACTTGACCTGCCGTGTGGAACACAATGACAACACCTCCCTCCAGTGGTCAAACCCTGCACAACAGACGCTCTTCTTTGGGGACAAGAAAGGTGAGTGATCAACACTAAACTCATGTCTTTGTCTTTTGTGTTATTAGGTGGATGATGGACCTCAGCTGAATGAGATTTTAATAGAGGAACTTTAAGGGATTGTGCTTTTTTACTACTGCTTAGATGGGTTGTGATGACAGATTGCTGACAGCTAGTATATAAACTATGTGAATTCTGTTCCAAAACCTTGTAAGCTCTGTTCAAAGCATTATAAATCATCATAGGTGCACAAAGTCTGTTCCAAATGTCCTCTTGAAAGAGCTTTCATATCATGAAATGAAACCTATAATGCCTTAAAATTATGTATTTAACTTAATTATGCTACCTCCTAATATGTCTTGTTTTCAGACTAATTATATTATTTTAAGGCAAATAAATCCAAGACGTGGACAAGTTCAGAGAAAAATTAAATCCAAGATGGCGGACAAGCTCAGTAAAAATTTTAATCTAAAATGGTGAAAAAGCTTAGTAAAAAAGTAAATAAATAATCAAATTAATCGAAGACGGCAGAAAATCTCAGTGAAAAAAATAATAATAATATGGCAGTCAGCTAATTGAAATCATAAATGCAACATGGTGGATAGGTTTAGAGACAAATACATAAATAAATAAATCCATGATGGTAGAAATACTAGAGATGGCAAACAAAGCAAGACAACTTACATTTATAAAGTGTTATTCATACTGAACGGTATCAATAAAAATAGTGCAAAATATTTAGAAATTTGAATGGGCCATGTATATTTATGATTATTAAAGTATTTCAATATTATTCTCACTCTCTCTCTGTCTTATTTCTCATTTCAGAACTTTTAGCCCAGCTAATAGGGAACGTTTGCACAACTTACACTAACGTTTTCTAAAGGTTATGTAAATGTCAAGATAAAACATTCCTAAAGTAATATTTATAGAACATTCTTACAACTTTTCAATTGAATATGCATTCTCATCTCATTGTTGAGAGAACTCCGCTGTGTGTGATGTTATTGATATTTGCTGAATGTTAACGTACTTGGAATATTACATATAAACAATGTTATACTTTGAGTATAGGAGAAAGTTGTACTAACTTTTTAAATAATGTTCTAACCACAAGAAAACTGGACATTTTAACATTTTAGAAATATTGTAAATCACTGTTCCCACAACGTTTTCAGAACATACATTTATTGGGAGGGTGTTGCCTTTGAAGGCTATGTAGGCAGCAGGCAATGAGGAAACTCACTAGGTTTTGGAAGAAAGTTTCAGAATCACATTTTTATGTACAAAGATTTACAGCTGTATCTCTTTGTCTGAGATAAAGAGTGGAATACATCATCTAGATTTTCTTCCACGCCGCGCTGGATGTTGTAAAATGGCTTTGTGTTCACCTGTTGTATGATTGGTTGGCTATAAATTTCTGTAGAGAATCAATATTGGTCTGGGCAAAGCTTTATAAGACACACTTTTACCGGTAAACACCCTTAATCAAGAGCAGACGAAAAATCAACAACTAGACAATCTCCCGGACTCCCACACATACAATCATGAGAGCGCATGCACGCACATACATGAGAAAGTGGGACAGCGGGTTGATTAATGTTGTGGAATGCTAACAGATTACATTTGATAGATGAGGTATGGGAGGTGAGTCATTTAAAGGACTCTCCACTGCAGCATTAAAGATATCTACTGTTCCCAGATCAGATCAATACGGAGCAGGAGTGTTATCGCAGGCTTGGCAAATGCCCTGTTCATTATGTCAGCAGAGCTTTTCGTGTGGAAGTAATCATGGGACATGTTCGATACACCCGGCGGATTGGATTTTATAATGATATTGTTGCTCTCCATCTGAGAATTCCCCAGGTCGTTTGTACGGAGATAATAAATGTCCTTTGATTTATAAAAGATCCATGTGTCAAAGATAGCTTAGTGTTTCCTGGCCCACACAGACTCAGACGTGAATAGCGTGATCAAAGAATACATGGAGGTAGAATAACAATTAGCTTTGAGTGGCTGATTTATGCATTCAGGTGATGACTTTGTGTTCAGAGGCAGCTGACTTCCATCTCTACATAGAGCTGCTTTATGCTGCCGTCTCCCAAACACTCAGAGACATGAAATCCAAATGAGTGATAGAATGTTCTCTCCAGTTCAGAAACATTTATTTTTGGCTTGTTAGTTCTTTGTCTTGATCAATTTTATCACCCAGAGATGAAAGTTTATCATTTAATCTGCCTCGCATCTGTCTTTCTTCTGTGGAATGCAAACAGATTTGTTTGACGTGTTCAGAAGTTTCCGGCGACAAGTAGTTTTACATCCACAATAAAAGTGCAAATTCTGTGCAACTTGACATAATCACAATAATCACATCTAGGGCTGCACGATTAAAGGCAGAGTAAGTGATTTCTGGTAGCCAATGTTGATATTTAAAATCACCAAAACAAACACGCCCCAACCCCAAAAGGGTCTTGCCCCTATTTTGATAGCTCCGCCCCACATATACGTACGCAACCCAGGCAACGATTAGTTCTGTGAAACAAAGCAAAACCAATGTTACACCATGTCTACGGACGTGAGTGGCGCGGCGCAACAAATCCCCGACAGAAAACTGCTGCCGGGTTCTATTTATGACCTGCTGACACACATTTCAAATGGTTTTCAACGGTCGTTTGAACGCATCCAGTGTAGGCAGACTTTAGCTGTTGTAGACACACGTTGTTACTCACCTATTGAGAAGAAACAAAGCAACCTCGGCGTCCGATCGCAGGCCTCCGCTCCTTAAGTTCTCTCCAGCGCTGGAAAGCTGATCCGATATTTACACGGGTCCTACTTCTTGCCTTATCGTTCCGCAGACGTTTTCCTCTTTTGTTTTTTATCCACCATCTCTATCTTTCTGTCGCTCGGCTCGGCTAATGTCCATCCCATGCACTGAACGCGCTCTCCTCCACATCACGAGTAGACACGCCCCTTATTGCTGATTGGCTACAAGTTTGTTTTGCGATTCGGCCCGAATCAGTTTTCTAAAGTGCTTTTGAAAAATCACTTACTCTGCCTTTAAACATTCAATTAAGGCTTTAGTGATTGATTACTACTTCATGGAATAAAAATTCAAGGCAATGTATCATGGTGTACAGAACTTCTTTGTGTTAGTTTAAGTTGTCTTGCAACCACTAGGGCGCAGTGTTGTCTGAGGAAGTGGAAAACTTTAGAGCATAAATTGAAAGCGCAATTATCTTGGAATAGAAACACACACAGTGGCCACAAAAAGTATTTGGACGTGTAAGTCACATTTAAAATATATCAGTTTTATTGATAAAGTGATAAGGTATCAAACCAAGTGGCATTTCTTTTAAAGATATCATACTTTTCAGGCAAAACATTTCATTAAAACAAGTTTGTTAACATTTATTATGATAAAATAATTGCTATACTGTTTAAAAATGCATTTGGACACCTTGCTTACAAACTTAGTGCAACAACCGTGTCTACGGACGTGAGCGGCGCGGTGCAACAAATCCCCGACAGAAAACTGGATCAGCGCTGGAAAGCTGATCCGATATTTATCCGCCATCTCTATCTTTCTGTGCTAATGTCCGTTCCATGCACTGAACGCGCTCTACTCCACATCACGAGTAGACACGCCCCTTATTGCTGATTGGCTACAAGTTTGTTTTGCGATTCGGTCCGAATCAGTTTTCTAAAGTGTTTTTGAAAAATCACTTACTCTGCCTTTAATCAAAATAATCTCAAGATCTTTGTTTTCAGTGTCTCAGTGATTGTTTAGCATTTGAAAATCTAGACAGCCATAAAAAGTTTTCTAATGTTATGGTTGTATTGTAAAAAATATATATATAATATAATATAATGTAATGTAATGTAATATAATATTTTTAATATATATATAATTTATTTATGAATATATATAATTTAATATATTTTTTATAAATTGTTATTTTTCTTAAACACTCAACTGTTGTTTTACAGTCAAATGCTACAATAGTCATATTTAATATATATATTTTTTTTATTAGTGTTAGTAGTAGTAATAATAATAATTATTATTATTATTATTACTACTACTACTACTACTACTACTGCTGCTACTAATACATTGATATATAATCACACATTTTTATCAACATTGTGTAGCCCCCATACAAGCACATAAACCTGGAGGGTTTATAGAATTTTTCACAAAAATCTAAGTTACATTTTTCCTTAAATCGCAGCCAATCAGAACATATTTTGTGTTCAATATGCAGTTCTGTGGAGCAGGATTTTACCCAATAAGATTTCCCATGGGGCGGGGCATTTGAATACCTGAATTTTTAAGGGAATCTTCTGGTTTCAATACAATCATAATGATGATTACCACAGAATTTTTTTTTTTTTCAGTTTGCCCGTCAGTGATTTTTTTTTTTTTTTACCGAAAAATTAACATATAAATGTTAACATATGCAACACACAATGGAAGTAAACAGGACCATCATTCCACAGGGTTTAAAACCAGACATTTAAAGCTCATATTTTTCTTAAAACACTCACATTAATTATTATTGTTTATTATTTGAGCTGTAAAATTGTATGTTCTTCTACACTCCCGTATGCTTTCATTAGCTGTCGTAATACCACATTTATTATTAACGCTTGAATATTTTGTGTCACAGATGATGACAGTGTATTCGTCTGCTCTGTAATTTAACTCCTCACCTAGGCCCAGCACTTATCCACACCTGCCTGTTTTTCTGCATTAGTCTAAAGTTAATTTGTGCAGATATGCTCTCATGCTGTGCCAGCACACCATTTCCCACAATTACATTCTCCTAAAGCTGGTTCTGTAGGAGGATTGGCCGAGTGGCACCTGCGAGGACGTCCATGTGTGTTTTTATCCATGCAGGAAAGGAGGGTTGTTTGGATATGCTGTGTTGACGGCAATGAGGTGTGTAGACCAAGTCAACCGTAAGAAAGTGCTTCACATGCCAGAGTGATGGCTTAATTATTAACCCTACGAGCTTCAAATCTGACCAAAAAGTTTTACATTTGGGAAACAGTGTAATAAGAAACCCATCAGGAGCGGAGAAGAGCTAGCGATAACAGGGGGTTGTGAAATCCGCCTGCTAGGGATGGCGTCTGATTTGATTTAGAGCTTGGTGCAATCTAGCTGAACCAGGAGGAAATGTCTCTAGTTTGTGCCAGGGGCTGGTTGAATAGTTTATCCTTGCAAGCTGTCAGTCTATCTGATCTCACTCCAGACAGAAAACATCAATCACTCAGTTACTCACAAATTTAATTGTCTACACCATATAGATCAACCTACCGGTCTATTGTGTTTCAGTTTTGGCTCTTCTCAGCAAAAAATGATTCTTAGTTCTAGAAATTAAATGCCTGTTCATACCAAACAGAGGGTGAAGACCACAGATGATTCCGCAGAACAGAGGGCAGAAACCAGATTAAAGCCAGAGGTGGAGCTGATTGAACTGAAGGTGGTGGCCACGGTGGAATCAGTTAAACAGAGGGCAGAGACCAGATTGAGGCCAAAAGTAAACCTGATGGAGCTGCTTGACCAGAAGGTGGCGCATATGAGACAGATGGCGGTCTGGGCGGAGCTGGTGGAGCACATGGTGGCTTAGGTGGGTCCGGCTGGATCGGCGGCCAGAGAGGAACTGGGTCTGGATTGGGTTCAGCGACCGGACCTGGTTCGGAAACAGAGTCTTGGACTGAACTTGGCTCAGGACCAGAAA
>NW_015647049.1:559234-587914 GCF_001515625.1 Sinocyclocheilus rhinocerous
ACTTGGCTCAGGAACAGAAACTTGAACTGGACTTGGTTCCGGAATTGATTCTTGGACTGGACTTGGCTTAGGATCAGAGACTTGAACTAGGCTTGGCTCCGGAGTTAGAGTACAGTGTACTGCCAAGACACACAACATAGCCACTGCCATGACTGGAAGCACTGCAGACAGAGGAACCACCTCTATAACCTCCACTTCTGAAGGCCTTGGAATGCCAGCTGCTCTCACGGACCTCAATGGTGGGTCCGCCAAACTGGAAGGCAGCCTCAATCGCCCAGAGAAAGCCTTATGGTCTCCAAATACAACACCCCTGACGAAAGGGAACTCTGGTTTGGGGTCCATGACGACCTGAAACTCTGGAGTGTCATCCATGGTGGCTGAAGAACTTGGCGTGGCTTTCATAACGGCCGGAGGCACTGGTGTGGCGAACTGGACAGTTGAAGCGGCAACTCTGGCCGATGAGGTGGCAGGTGAAACAGCTCTGACACGTGGTGGCTCCGGCTGTGGCTATATTGGGAGTTGAAACGCCCTCTAAAGCCTCACAGTGGTGCAGGCAACCGGGCGTGACAGTGATCATACACACACACACAAATTGAAATTTTACAAACAGTTACAAAGAAACGCAAAGTAACACATTAAATCAGACTTGAAAATTTTGAAGTATGGAAACTGAAATAGTATTTTCTTGTAAAACTCCAATAATCTTTATTTAAAACTTAGTATTTCACTGTAAAATAAATGTAAATGAATATTTAAGAAACTATAATTAAAATGGCAACATAACAGGCTCTTCTAAATCTCAACATAAAAGAACATTTTAAAAAAAGGAACATGAAGTTTCCCTAATTTTGCTCAAAAACATACATCATATATAAAAACAGTATTTTTTTTAGTGTCCACATCCATTCTAATGCAAAGCATTCTGGGAATTAGAAATCCCCTGACCAGTTTCAGTTAATGGCAATAAAAATTATTCATGTAGTCCCAACACAAATAAATGAAGTTAACATTTACTGTATTTAACAAATTCAAGTAGATTGCATTTTTTAAATTAGCTTATCGAACAAGCCGGGGGCAAAAAATCCAGTTTTATTTATTTTTTTTTAATCAGTGTGAAGTCAGGAGATGAGTTTGTTCCTCTACTCAAATGAGTAGTTAGTTGATTGCTGTATTGTCATATTTTATGTACCAAGTTTTGAGGTTTGTATGGTGATTTGAGTGTTTCATAAGTGTTTTTTGACTCATAAGTGTTTGTGTGATGCAGTGTTGTGGCCTGTTTTTTTTTTTAGCCTAAGACAACAACCAGTTTTTATCTCTATGCGCATTTTTATAGAAATCATGATTAAAGCACATTGAGCAATATAAAACGGTGTAAACAAACTGAACAATTTGCATAGAGCTCTTTTTAGTTGATGCCGTATAAGATGTCTTTTAAGCCTTCATCTAAATAAGTAATTGTTACAATGTCAATTTGTAATAAATCAAGTTTAGTGCCTTTTCTTGATATTTATTGCATTAAGATATAATATTACATATATATATATATATACAGTGGGTACGGAAAGTATTCAGACCCCCTTAAATTTTTCACTCTTTGTTATATTGCAGCCATTTGCTAAAATCATTTAAGTTAATTTTTTTTCCTCATTAATGTACACACAGCACCCCATATTGACAGACAGACACAGAATTGTTGACATTTTTGTCTTTGTTGTTGTTGTTGAAAGTGTTGACACACTTTCCCTCGATTGCAACCAGTCGTCCTGTCCCTGCAGCTGAAAAACACCCCCACAGCATGATGCTGCCACCAACAGTTTTGTCCCTCTCTCACATCACCCGGTGTGTGTGGGGGGGAAAGTGCTCCATTGTGCAGCTCTTTACAGGTTTTGGATAGTTTTGCAGCCTCAAGGAAAGTGAAAATGAGGGAGGGGAGATAGGGAGATTTCAGACATTTTGTGCTTGGCCAAAGGGGGTTTGTGGGAAATATTTACAGCTGCTATTTTTTCATCTGCCAGTGAAGGCCCATAGAGTCCATGCACAGGTGCAGATGTACGTCCTCAACAAATGGCGCTCAGGCTAATCACTGCAGTCCCTCAATTACGCATTTGTTCTGCACATGTGAGGTTGTGCACCATCCCACACCACTCTCGGAAATGATTTTGGAGGACAAGGTGCCCTTGAGAAAGGGATGTAATTACTAGAGTAAAAATTGTGTGGCTGTAGACCACAGTGTCACGGCGTTTGCAGGCAGACAGACAAAGGCAGATAAAAGTTCCACAAGACAAAGTTTAATAATAAATCCAAAAGGAGTAGGCGTTAGCAAACAGTGACCAGACGAAGAGTGACTGTGTGGGTAAACGATATAAAGCAGACACAAATGAGATGATTAATGAAACAGCTGAAACACAGAACTAATAATTATGGTGACCATGGAAACGAAAGAGTGAAAATCAAAACAAAGGAAGGCATGAACTGAGGGAATACAAACTAAAAGTCTCAGAACAGAACTAAACTGAATATAATGGTGACACACAGGCCTTCGATCCCGCAGCACTGATTTTTCTCAAACAGACACAACAATGAGAAAATGAGCAGGATAATTCCTCTCGGCATCTACAGGTGCTCCGTTATCCTCCCACTGCCAGTTCACATTATTATTCCTTCCGTCTCTTCTTTGTGTTTCTGCTCTGTTTTTAAATGCTTTGCATGTGTGCTCAGCTCTTGGTGGAAAATCTTGTTTGTAACTGAATGCGTAGATGTGACACGAAACACCTACAAACGAGTTATTTGGTACAGGACTGCTGGCCTTGCTGGAAAAGCCAGGACATACCTGCTTAAGGTGGTCCATCAGGCCTAGCTGTATTTGGATAACCAGTATGTTTTTATTGAAAGAAAATTCTTAGGCTCACCAAGGCTGCATACATTTGATAAAAAATACAGTAAAATAGAAAATTTGTGAAATATTATTTTAAAACATGTCAAAATTAAAATTTAAAAATTTTCTATTTGAATATATGTGACCCCCTCTGTGAAATCCAGGCTAAAGTCTCAAAAATCTATTTATGAGATAACAAGCATCAAAGTTTGATTTCAACCATTAATTTCACTATGATTTCAATCTTTGACATGGTCTTGCTCAGTCAGTAATAAATATATCAATGTTACATTTTCACAGAATGTTCCTTACCTTATGAAGTATGATTTTATATAGAAAACAGTAAATCACCAAAAAAATGACTTTAGCTGGGTTTTCACAGACAGGGTCACATATCTTAAAATGTAATTTGTTTCTCTGATGCAAAGCTGAATTTTCAGCATCATTACTCCTCTTCAGTGTCACATGATCCTTCAGAAATCATTCTGATATGCTGAGTTTGTGCTCAAGAAACATTATTATATTCTTATCAATTTTGAATGAGTGAACTTCAAACTGTGTCATTTGTTGTTAGCATTAGTAAAACTAGCGTAACATTATTGGCTTCAGGCTGTTGCTGTTCTGTTTCTTTGGCATGTAACATTACACAGCTGAATCTCAATACATATTTTATCCATTGCTTTTTCTCTGGCTGTCTGTCTTTTTCTCCCATCTTCTCTTTTCTTTTCTTTTCTTTCTCCCTCTCTATTCCGTTCTCTTTTATCCATCTTTCGGTCCTATGAATAAAATTAGCTTCTCTCGCTACAAAATATTCTCAGTGTTCATTCCACAGCGAGAGACCTGAAGAGAGCGGGTGCAGGAAAGTGTGATGGAGAACAAGCGTGCCATCTTTCTATTCATCTATCTATCTGGCCCTTCCTGGCCTTGTCGGGCGTTAACACTGTGTGTAATGGTGCATCATCAGCTAAATCCCTCTCCATTTAAAAAGACAATTTTATGGCTCTACAGCATCTGTTTATTACAAATATGGGTTTATTATGAGCCAAGACCTCATTTATTTCTAGCCTGACTCGTGTCGATGCATCGCCCCATTCTTACTCTTTCTCTCGCTCACTTTTACCCTCTCTTATTCACCCTGAAATTGATTGACTGTTTAATTCGACATTTAGCAGCTCATGGAGAGCTCGGCTATCTCTATAGTTCTCTCAAGGGCTCCAGCAGTTTTCTGCTCGCTGAAAGCGCATCAATACCCACAATTCCTCCCGCTCTCCTCACCTATGAGCTCGCGCAGTCTGGCCACTCTTGAATTACACCTTAACGGGATTTGTGTGCTCACCAGACCAACAAATTAGCTCATTTGGAATAAGTGTTATGGCATATTACACAGAAATAATGCACAGAATACCCATTAACCATGTGTGAGTATGTGTCCGTGCGCTCATTTAAATGTCGACCTCATCCTGTCTAAACTTTTTCTTTAATATGAAAGTGCACAATTGTGTATTGAAGTCATATTTTACACTGATGGCTCACCTCTCCTGACCTATCAGGTTGTTTGAGTGGGTGAATGTGATTGGAACGCTGGTGGAGGAGTAACTTCTCTACTTGTTGGTGTGTTTGAGGTGTTTGTTGCAGTTATTCTTCACAGTTGGACACACAAGATCGATGAGAGAAAAGTGGCTCCCCGAGTTCACGCTGGGATGAACTGGTTCAGTGTAATGGGCAACCACAAAACATTGATTGCCACAAACATTTAGCAGCATCAACTTGTGGTTCATTGAAAGGGTAAAGTGTTATTGTTTTGAATTTTAGTTTTTTAGGTATGTATTATTTAAAAGACTTTGTGCTATATTTTGTTGATGAGCTTAAATGCACATGTTCATTTATTTAGAAATAGTTTTTAAAAAATCTAAATATGTATTTTACAATATATTTTGTGTTCTGAAGAAGAAGGAAAGGTTACGGGTTTGTAATTAAATGAATTTTCATTTCATCTTGAGTGAAATGTCCACATGAAGTCGATTGTTAGTGGAGTTTTCTTCAGTGTGTGGATGTGATTTGCTATTTTCAAGTTGATTTAAAAAAAAATAAGAAGGGTAATTTAGAAAGAAAGAAAAAAAGAAAGAAAGAAAGAAAGAGTCACATTGTATAAAATAAAAAGTTTCAATTGTGAAGTGTAGTCTCATCTGACTTTCAGCATTTGATTGGACAAAAATCTATTCCTGTCTCAATATTTTTGTTTCTCATTCCTGAAAGAGAAAAACATTTGAAATATATACACTACCATTCAAAATTCAAAATTTATTGGTAAGATTTTTTTTTGTGAAAATGTTTTTGAAAGAAGTCTCTTTTGCTCACCAAGGCTGCATTTATTTGATCAAAACGTACAGCAAAAAGAGCAATATTGTGAAATAGTATTACATTTTAAAATAACTGATTTCGATTTGAATATATTTTAAAATATAATTTATTCCTGTGATGCAAAGCTGAATTTTCAGCAGCCATTACTCCAGGCTTCACATGATACTTCAGAAATCATTCTGATATGCTGATTTGCTGCTCAAGAAACATTGCTTATTAGTATCATAATACTGTGGATAACAGTTGTGCTGCTTAATATTTTTGTGGGATTTTTTCAGGATTATTTGATGAATAAAAAGTTTAGAAGAACAGAATGCATTTGAAATGGAAATATTTTGTAGCATTAGAAATGTCTGTCATTTTTGATCAAATTAATGCATCCTTGCTGTATAGCAGTATTGATTTTTTCTACAGACCCCAAACATTTGAACTGTAGTTTATATTTGCTAAAGAACAATTGCAGGATATTGTATGGCCACTTTAAATAGTTGAACTCCAGACACTTCATAGTGATGTATGAATGTTCCATGTTGTTAGTACACAGTATGACACCAGAGTGTAAGTTTGGGGAAAGTTACACCTCAAACGAGGGATATAAAGCCCTTGCGTCTTCTCTTCCAGGAAGCCAAGGCACTTGAAAATGATTGAGGGGAACGTCTTGTTACACAGGCCTGAGTCACAGGTATCTTATTAAAGAAGTGACCTGTCTGCTTACAGTATCACTGAGGCAAACAGAGAAAGAAATATTTTGAATTCATTATTTTCTTACAGCGTGTGCCAAACTGTCACAACCTGTTCCTCGGGATCACGGGCCTGAACTAGCATGCAGCTCACTTAAAAAATACTCTCCACTCACTCAGACAACATTCACACTTCCTGTCCGCTTATTAAGTCATCATCATCCTGTGCTGCTCATTGGTATTGTCAGTTATGAAGTTAAAAAGGGAAGAGGGGAGTGTTTGGAAGAGTTTGCAGCCTGCTTATTTTTAACCAACCCAGCAACAGTTGCGGTATGAATTGTACTTCATGTCACATTTAACTGAATGTCATTTTTCAATACAGTAGTTAGTGTGTGAATTAGGGATGTGCAAGACCACTGCTTTTCAAAACTGACCAATCAACTATCAATTTGTATAACTTATCATGGCCCTAGTTTAAAATTTCTTGACTATTTTAACTTACTACACAATTTTAACCCTGGTATACTTAAGCATACTTTTTTAAAAAGAGTACGTATTGTGAAAATATAGTTTAAAATAATATACTTAACTGTGTACTTTAACTTAAAGGGGTCATATGATGCGATTTCATTTTTTCCTTTCTCTTTAGAGTGTTACAAGCTCTTGGTGCATAAAGAAGATCTGTAAAGTTGCAAAGACTAAAGTCTCAAATCCAAAGAGATATTCTTTATAAAAGTTAAGAGTTAGCCACACCTACCTAAAACGGCTCGTTCGAACACGCCCCCACATACCTACCTCACTATGTGGGAAGATTTGCATAAAGCCGCCCAAATGTTCACGCAAAGAAAGAAAGCATAACTTTTATTCTCGCTGTAGTATTGTTGACACTGCAGCCATGTCGTGAAGACGCTGTGTGCTTCGTTGTGAAAGCAAAACTACTTTGTTTGGTCTTCCAAAAGAGGACGATATCCGCTTCGCCATGCCTAGAGCTGATCTGTGCTGGTCGCTGAGGAAATACATCAACTTAGTGCTGTGGATCACCGGATATGCTTTCACCGTTTTCACCGCTCCTTTGCCGGGACCGCCGTTCTCGACCCCGCCGCCTCAGCTCACTCTTGCCCGGCCTCAGCTCACACTAAGCCGAGGCTTTCGCTCACGATGGTTTTGTTTACGTGGCGCGATGCAACGCAATGCGTAAAAAGACAGTATAAGTCATTATAATGAGTAATTATGTCCCCACTGGATGCTACAAATGCCTCGTTTGTAATGGGTTTTAATGTTTATGTCTCGTCGCTCCGGCCGGACACGGTATGTGAGGGGCGTAACATTTCCGTCTCATGCTTGAGGTATTCGGCCAATCACAACGCATTGGATATCTGGCCAATCAGAGCACACCTCGCTTTTCAGACCGATTAGTTTTGTAAAAATCGACGCGTTTCAGAAAGGCGGGGCATAGAGGAGAAACAATAATGTACAGTATGTGGAAAATAATGTGTTTTTTTTTACTTTAAACCGCATAAACACATTTCATTACACCAAATACACAAAATAATGTTCTTTTTAGCAGCATCATATGACCCCTTTAAGTAATGTTTTTAGACACTTAATTGCTTGTTATTTACAGTAAAATTAAATGATTAAATTATATTAAATGCAAATAGTTAAACTTAAGGTTGCTTTATGACCGACTTGGGTAGAACTTAAGGACATCATTAAATGTAATTATAAATTATT
Source organism: Sinocyclocheilus rhinocerous (assembly GCF_001515625.1). Classification (NCBI taxonomy): domain Eukaryota; kingdom Metazoa; phylum Chordata; class Actinopteri; order Cypriniformes; family Cyprinidae; genus Sinocyclocheilus; species Sinocyclocheilus rhinocerous. The sequence goes on from NW_015647049.1 coordinate 566,885, forward strand.
TATAATTAATTTATATTTGTTTAATGTATATAATGTAAATAATTTATAATGTAAATATGCAGAATGTACTGACAAGCATCCAGGGTTACTATAGTTTAAAAAAATTAAATCATAAAAAAAAAAGCATTTTTGTTACTTGAAATAAAATAAACCAACTGAAATAAAGATTTTTTTATTTACTTTTTTTTTACTTCATCATGACCATACAGTTTTTATACATTTTTATTTCAGTTTTAGTTTTAGTTATTATAGTACATGCATGTATAGTACATGCATATTAAAAAAAATTTAAAAAAAACATGACATGACATGACATGACAAAAAAAAAGCACAACAAAATTAACTAAAATTAATATATATATATATATATACATATATATATGCAAACATTTATGTTAAACTAATATACATTTTAATGTTGTAATTTCATACATTTAAAATATATTAACTTTAATATCAAATAACAAGTACAACTTTTAATTTGACGTTATTACAAAGCACACTTTTTAAAGGTGTACTAACGTGTATTAAGAAACTTAGTCATGAAATTGTATTCTATTCAAGTTAACTTAAGTGGCCTTTGTTTTAATTTATTTTATTTTATTTTATTAATATTGTCTTATTATGAACTCTCCTGAAATCATTATGACTAGTAGATCATGTGGAGGAGGCTGATGTTACCTCAAATCTACATCAAGGATAGATCAAACAGAGGTTCATGTATGAATGGAGCAGTAGGCACGTCAGAGACCTTCTGATTTCTGTCTATCACTGATTCTAGCAAGTTGTACGGGAAATGACTAAATAAACTACACTTTTTTTTCAAGAGCAAGCGGTTGGCAGTCGGCTAAACGGGTATAGTCAACCTACATCCTCTGACGAAAATCAGACTGGCGAGTTTGTGATCGTGAGACCTGCACAGGCCATGCGAGACTCAAATGCGACATCTGGTCCCGGATGAACGAATATTTGAAAGTATGGGATGTTCGGAATTTTTTCCTTTCTCTTTGGAGTGTTACAAGCTCTTGGTGCATAAATGTTGCTCCGGCCGGACAGGGCATAACATTTCCGTCACACGCTTGAGGTATTCGGCCAATCACAACGCACTGGATAGCTGGCCAATCAGAGCACACCTCGCTTTTCACACCGATGAGCTTTGTATAAAATGGACGCGTTTCAGAAAGGCGGGGCATAGAGGAGAAACAATAATGTACAGTATGTGGAAAATAATGTGTTTTTTTAACCTTAAACCGCATAAACACATTTCATTACACCAAATACACAAAATAATGTTCTTTTTAGCAACATCATATGACCCCTTTAATACATAATCGATATGTGTGATCAGCTCTTAATTAGAAATACTGTCTAAATTTAATGATCACTTGAAATTGGAGTCAGATTAAACACGGAGCTAGACTAAAATTGAAACTAAATCCTGATAAATTAAGTGAACTTTGCAGAAGCACAAGTAAAAGACCTACACGCATTATACCTTCGCCAACGCCATTGGATTCCGTTGTTGGGCCAATTGGGTGGTTCTTACAGCTGTTATTTAAAACAGTTCTAAACCAGTTGAATGGCTCATTTCTCCAGATTCTTGTCAAAACATTTCTCTTCCCCTCCGTGCTCTCTCTTTCTCTGTATCGCTCCATTGAGCTGACATGTCAGTGCATTATGATTGCCTTCCTGTTCTATTAGATTTCTGACGAGTATTTTCGGCTGTGTTCTAGTGGCATTTCTTATCACACCCACAAACAGTGGAAGGCGGTTCACCAGGGCTCTGTGTCTCGAACATAGTGTTTTTGTTTTTGTTTTTGTTTTTGTTGTTGTTGTTGTTGTTGTTTTGGTCTTCTTTTATAAACAGAAATAGAAAGAGGAGGGGAAACTCTCTTTGCTGACATGCAAGTAAGCCTATATCAGTGTCAACATATGCCGAGACTGATGTTGCTACTTACAATTCATAATTAGCCCCTTCCTGCATCAAATTTAGCACCTAAAGACGACAGGCTTTGGCAAGACTCTGGTTAGCCCTAGCAAAAGAGCTTAAGCATGCAGAAAACAGCACTTAGATACACCTTATCCTGAAACAAAACAATTTAGATGCTGTTAAATAGTTTTTGTTTTTTTTGTTTTTTATCGGTGTAGTCCCCAGTCAGTGCATTGCGGCCGTGTTGTGCCGACTATGGACTTTATTTACACTGATCCCTAAACCAAGTGTGCTATCATTTTATTGGTCAGCAGAAATGGTTTCTCTACACTCCAAGCCAAGATAGTGGCCTGTTGAAAGTCAGGTAGTGACTGATTTGTGGATAATGTTGCATAAATACAATATGTTTTGTTTTTTTTCCCCTTTATCTGGTATTTTATTTTTAGATTTATTTGGCACCACAATGTTTTTAAAGAAAAATGAAAAATAAGTTAAATGTTTATAGAAAATTCCACCAGATTGATTGATTGGCATCACATATTATAAAAGTAATATAATTGTCAAAAAATATGTCCAATTTAAAATTTGCATAACTACTGTATACTATTATTAGATTATTATTATTATTATTATTATTATTATTATTATTATTATTATTGTTATTTATTGTTATTGCAATATAGTTTTTGTTTGGCAATTATAGAACTATCATGTGATGAATGAATTAATAAATTAATTAAATGGTTATATAATAATAATAATAATTTTATTTATGCAAAATGTAAAATTGGATAGTTGTTTACCAGTTCTATAACTGTCATGTAAGAATGAATGAATGAACAAAAACAAACAAACAGTCTTATATCAACAAATGTGAACTGCCTTGGATTATTTTCATTACAGTGGGGAAAATAAATTTGCTTTTGTTCCCAAAAGTGAAAATGGGTCATATAAAACATACAGTAGGTATTGCTTTAAATGTCATTACTCTGTGAAAAGGAGTAGACCTGTCTTCACCCCCCACCCAAACCTCTGTCTGTTTACCCAGACGATAAAGCCATCTCTGTGTTCAGCATACGCCATCTCCAAATGTATCAGATAATAAGCCAGCATGCATTGTATTAGTTTAATGTGTGCGCTTATGAATCATTGTGGCCCATAACTGTCTGAATAAACTGCTCCTGGAATTTATGCAAGTTAGTTTTATTACGATGGTGTGTCTGTGTTGGAAATGAGCTACAGCTCTTTGCCTGAGTCTTACCATGGTCGTTTTAGTTTAATTGAATCATGGTCATCACCGTTTAGGGCAGGATTGATTGTTGTGGTTGTCGTTCCAGCTGATGGAGCCAGAGTCTGGCATAATCTCCACCACACTGTGATCTTCTTTAGTCATGAGATGCTGAAAAGCCTCAAAGAACTGACAGTGGGGCATCACATCTGTTGTCACAGCATCTGGCACACATCTCTTGAATAAAAGCTGTCAGGCTTTTCTTTATTTCTCCCAATAACTTAGAATGCCCTTAAGCCAGGTGCTCACTGCACAGATTTGGAAGCGACAACCACATCTGAATGCAGGAGTAAATCCTTTAAATTAACACAACTGTAAACAAGGCACATGGATGCCAGAAATTCAACCCAACAGAATTTCAGCTCTTTTGAAGTAATAGCAGCCAGATACATATTATTATCTGGCAGTTTTTAACAGCTTTTGACACAGTCAAAGGTTGTGTTTTGTTAATGCTCTTTTTTTTTCTTTTTCTTTTTTTACATTGGTTTTACATTGGTTTTACATTGGTTTTACATTACATTTTTCTTTCACACATTGAGTATACACTACTGTATATGTGTGTGTGTGTGTGTGTGTGTGTGTGTGTGTGTGTGTGTGTGTTATTTATTTATTTTTTATTGGAGAGCACAAAATGCTTTCTATTTTTTATTTATATTTTATGCACTTTCATGACATCCAAATGTTATAGTGTGTGAAATGGGGTCTGTAGCCAGGTGATGGAATTCGTAATGTTTTTTCAGAGAGTGTGCATGTGTGTGTGTGTGTGTGTGTGTGTGTGAGAGAGAGAGAGAGAGAGAGAGAGTATTTCAGGTGGCAGATGATGTTCTGTGATAACAGAGGTATGAAAACCTCTTTCAGATGTGTTCAGCCGCGCTCTGAAGTTGGAGTCTCTCTGGTCACTTGTAAGATACCCCGAGGCCCAAATGTCATCACATCCCTCTGCCCTCCGAGTCACATTTGGAAAGAACAGAGTGAAATACTGCAGCATTTAACAGCTGACAGCTAAGTTAAAAAGCCACAGTCTGGGATTCGGCGGCGGCTGGGGAACGCTGCTGATGAAGAGGATACAACAGAAGAGATTTGACATTAAAGCCCTATTCATGAGAAGTGAAAGTCATGGACTCCAGCTCTCAAACTGAGTGGAGGCTGTTCGAGACCCTGTCAATTATATTCAGTAATAACACAGACAGTCACAGACAAGCCTGATTCCTCTGTAGAATATAGGACGAGCCTTGGGGAAACCAAAGCAAAGTCTGTGCCGAGGTTATTATCTTTAACCAAAGCTATTATGAAGATGAAAACTAGCAGTGAAAAAAAAGTCAGACGGGATTTTCCAAAAGACATCAGACATTCATAAAGATTTTTAATGTTTTTAATATTTTTTTTATTTAATTATATATAATAGATCATTTTTTATGTCATAAAAGTAGTCCATATAAAACAGAAAAGAACAAAATAGTGTAGCATTAAAGATTGCTATTTAAAATTACTATAGTTTTCATATTTTTAATCAATGGTCTGATTTATTTAATATCCCAAGCCTGATTGTTGACCATCAGTGTATTGTCAAAAAGAGCTGAATGAATAAAAAAAAAAAAAAGAATTTAAAAATACTGTTAAATATTTCAGCAATAGCAAATTTATAGCATCATTTATTATCAATAAGTACAGTGTGCTTGTGTTGTTGTGCATTAAAAAAATTAATTTTGAACTTGAAATTCGAATGTAATTGAAAATTGTTTAAAACATGATGCCATTTCTGATCACTTGTGGTTTGTTTTCATTATAGGCGGATTACAAAAATTATAAAAACTACAACTAAATTAAACTAAATTATATTGCAAAAATGCAATATGGTCCTCCAAGCATTCTTTTTAATACTATTGTGGTAGTCCAGGAATGTTATCTGGTGGAGACATTGATACTTGGAAACCGGAGATAGTAACTTCATTGTTGTTCAGTCATTGAATAAGTAGGATGTGACCGTGGATTGGTCAGTGTGGTATTTGTCCCGGCCTTCCTCCACTGTGATTGGATGGCTGGGTAAACAGTGGCGAACGCTGCATTTATTGAAAGCATATTTCAACTCTCGGTGACCAGAAAAAAAACGCTCCCTTTGCAAACAAGTGGGAACACATCCTTATGCAGGAAAGTATTGCATCGTTAATCGATAATGCAGAACAAAGATTCTTCGTTCAGTATAAAAAATGGTCCCGGTTGCCATCATCAGCCGTTTACGTGCTAATGTTATTGAATGAGTCTCTGTTACACTCTGTCACCTGAGACAGCATTGATTACAGCTTAGCTCTGCCTACAGTCTGCTGGAGTGACTAATAGGGCTTGCTTTAAAAGATACATTTTCATGAGGAGGCTAAAGAGTCATTTGCGGTGACATAGTTTCATCACAGTTTATTTGAGAAATTTGCCTCCATTTCGTACATTTGATGTCGGGACCAAGGTTTGCGTTTGAAACACTTGCTCAGAGGAAAATTATGTTTGACATTTCTTCTCAGTGCCGCTCCTGTAACGGCACAAAGGTTGTTTGAATTTCAAATGAAGCTACCCCTAAAGTACATGAATCAGAAATGTGGGAAGTTCATGCTAAATGCTAATGAGCAGCGGGCTCTTGTTTTTTGAAAAACCAAACGCAAAGGCGTCACCTTACAAATGCCCACAGGTTTTCTACTTGCATTGTTTCTTCTGTCTCCCTGCTGTCATTGTATTTTGATAGACTCATTATTTAATGAAATTCATGAAAACATGCTGCACCCAGTTCCCATCTCTGGGACTTTTCCACCTGTGCCGATGTGGTCGCGCTAAATCAAATACCCTGAGCTGAATTACCTTTCAATAGTCACATCTTTTGGCTCCTTTTAGCCACTAGCTCACTCACAGTCATCCGTCCTCAATTTCTTCTCACATTACCCTCCAGTATGCCATCTAAATTACATTTCATGATTATTTTATGCAGAGCACATGCATGTGATTTTAGAGGTAAGATAATAAATGCGGCAGATAATTGGTTCTTTTTCCCTCCCTTTTCCCATTTTAGTGATTGTATTTATTTCCTGTTTTTTTTTTTATTGTGATTGTTTTCCTGTAATCATTCTAATGCGCTGTTGTCTGTGTTAGCATCTGCCATTCACCTGCAATAGCACAGGTTACCATCTATGGTTGGGCCTTAATTAGCTCCCTAAAAAGGAAAATGCCATCACACACCTAATTGCTTCTGTTATGCGTTCATTAAAAATGCCCAACAGAGCACGATATTGAAAAAATTATTGCAAAGGTGGTGTTCAAATTATCAGTGGTGTTAGCCGCATTGAATCATTTGCGGTATTTTCTCTTGGAACATAGCCATCTAGATTTAATGCTTGTGCCTCGCACTCATAAACAAATGCGGGTAAACAAGGCAGCCTGCGGAAAAAGTTGGCACTCGTGTAACATCCTGCTCTTCCTTATTAAATCAGCGGTGTATTGGGATCTGGGCTGCTTCGTCTGTTCATCTGTTTCTTTATTACACGTGTCAGAGTGAGACAGACTTTAAATGAACATAAATGCTAATGATTTGTAAAAAAAAAAAAAAAATACTAAAAATTTCGTCCAAGGGGATTAGTGTATCATAAATTATTGACTTTCTTATATAACCTACTGTTTGGAAGATTTTTTAATGTTTTTGAAAGAAGTCTCTTATGTTCACCAAGGCTGCATTTATTTAATTAAAAATACAGTAAAAACAATAATATTGTGAAATATTATTTGTATTTCAAAAAAATGATTTTAATATATTTAAAAATGTAATTTATTCTTGTGATGACAAAGCTGAATTTTTAGCAGCCATGACTGAGTGTTCAGTCTCACATGATCCTTTAGAAATCAGTGTAATATGTTGATTTGGTAAAATTTATTTTTCTTTATTGAAAACTGCCATTTTTTTTGTTTTGTGATAAAACTCAGGATACTTTGATGACTAGAAAATACAAAAGAACAGCATTTATTTTCAGACATCTTTTGTGACATGTCTTTACTGTCATTTTTTATCAAGTTAATGTATCCTTGCTGAATAAAACTATTCATTTCTTTCCTAAATAAATAAATAAGATACTGACTCCAAACAGACTTTTTGGAGAATATACTGGTTGCTCTTTTCCATGTAATCATAGTCAATGGTGATTAAACTTTTAAACTCTTATTAAAGGTTCTAGGTATCATTTATTTTGGTTTTATATTAAACTGTGACCTTTCGAATAAAGCTGACTGGAATTATAGGCTTTTTTAAGTCTGCCATACTCTAGTCCATGTTACAGTGACCTAAAGAAAGGACTATTTTCTGGGTCAGAAAAAATGGCAATGTTCACTTTCTCAGTCTTTGTCTCCCATCTAAGCATGACTGACCTTCAAAGCTGCATGGGAGAGGTGAAAAAGAGAGAAAAGAAGAAAAACTGAAAGAATGAAAGAGCAGAGCACTGTTTACTTTCCTCCTGTCTTTCCGTGTCAGTAAGGCCTGAATCCCCCAGAGCAGCCTGCCTCACAGCCTCTGTACCTATCTGACTAATTACCCATAAGGCCCTGTGCTCAGGACTGTGATGTATTTCTGTGACCATGGCAACTGTGGCTAAGAAGTTGTTTTAGGATGATGCAAAGACAGTTCTTTGCGTGCTGGTTTTTCTATCAAAGACTTAAGTGCTTGAAATATGAATTATCCAAATAATTGCATATGCACAGTTGTTACGTTCCTCATGAGATTTGTGCAACCTGTTTTTGTGCTTGTTGGCTTCTTTTTTGTTTGTTTTGGTTTTGTTCTTGCATGCATCCTGCTCTTTTTTCCCTTCCTTTTGTTCTGCAGTATACCTTGCTTTCGTTAGGAGGGTTATGAAACTCGGTTTTTCCAGCACTTAATAAATGTCACTTTATTCTGACAAAACTAACTGACAGAAATAGCAACTCTTAGCTCATATTTAGACATATTTAAAGCAATACTCGAGGTTTAATACAGGTTAATCTCAATCAACAGCACTTGTCATCATAGTAATGTTGATTACCATAAAACTTATTTCACTTGTTCTTCCTATTCTTCTTCTTATTCTTCAAGAAGTCTAGATTATAGTGAGGCACTTACAATGGAAGAGAATGGGGCCGATTCATAAACATTAAAATACTCCTTAATATAGCCACAATATGTAAATAAAAAGTGTGTTAACATGGTTTTAGAATAAAAACACTTACTAACATTACTATCAGTTATGTCCGATTTTATTTTACTTTATCCCATTTTTATTTTATTTTTTAACTGTATTGCCATGACAACACAACACCTAAAACCCTAAAATGACTTTAAAAATAGCGAGAACAGCCTTAGAGCTCAAATAATTTGGTAGCACTATACAATAAGCTCTCATTAGTTAATGTTAGTTAATTAACTTACAATGAGCAGTGCACTTGTTACAGTGTATATTAATCTTTGTTAATGTTAGTTAATTTAAAAAAAACTATTAATTTTCAGTTCATTTTAGCTTAGGACCATTAAATAATATGAACAGATTCAACATTTCATTTTAATAATTATTAGTAAATGCTAAAATTAACATTAACTAAGATTAATTCATATGAACTAATGTTAACAAATGGAACCTTATTGTAAAGTGTTACCAATAATATGCAAGTTTTAACAGAATTAATCTAAGTGCTTTTGTAAAATTATTTCTGCTTCATTTCTGCTTCCCTGTTCACTTCTATTGTGTCTCATCTTTTCTTTGATTTTTGCTTCTTTATTTACTTATTTTTTTATTATTATAATATTTTTTTTAAGAAAACGAGGGACAAGTCAACATTATTCCACAAATGCTATACGAGTTTGACGTGTATTGAACCCAGAATTTTCCTTTAAGTCTGTGGGTTATAGAGAAATGTCATTTGAGCTTGAAATCTTCCCCCTCTTAAGTGCTCTCAGGAAGATTTAAATAGCTAGATGTGTATGTTCAAGAGCTTGTCCTATTCATGTTATGCCCATGCATTATTATAACAGCTTTCCATCTGAAAAGTTCAACATCCTTATGAATATTTTTTCCCTGGTTCAACTTTTGTATGCATAATGTATTGGAATTGCATGAGGTATTAGCCATTATAGTCAATGTTTAATACTTACTGTGTGTGTATGAGAGATAGGTGCTATCAGTGCGATTTGTTTACACAAATGCCCACTAGCACTTCACAGGCAGATTCGGCATTCATGAATTCTGAGTGATTCAGGGAGAGCAACATTCTCTCTCTCTCTCTCTCTCTCTCTCTCTCTCTCTCTCTCTCCTCTGTATGCACATAGTGTTGTTTATTGAGAAACAATTGCTCGGTTGCTGTAAGTGTAGCCTCTCTAAGTGGCATGTAATTTCTCGGTTTTCTACATGCATGAGCAGATGAAAATGTTTTCCGAAGCAGGCTGTTTTGCAGCGAAAGACACTCTCCAATGCTGTGGTCTCAGATTACAGTCTCTCTTTAGATTTCAAGTGTGAAATTTTATCCTAAAGACTTGCAGAGATTCTCTGCATCTCTAGATGTATGATACTGGACGCTTAGCTACATTTATGCACTCCGATAGATTAAATATTAAATTACAAAAATGCTATTGTCATTTTAATGCAGACATGTAGCTAATGCAAATTAATGTCATGTATTATTCACTATAAAATTAATTTAACATATAATTAATTAATTCACGATTTGTAGAGAGAGGTACTGGCCTGGTGCAAGTGTTCCCAAAACTCTTAGCTACAGCCCTGTTAACGACTTTCTAATTAACCATCAAGCACCAGCTTAAAGGCTTGATCTCTGTATCTGCACTGATTTCAACAGTCAGCAGCTGTTGCACTACATAGATCACAGCTCCAGTCAAACATCATTAAGCTTCTGCAACTTCATTTTATTACAGTGATTCAACACTTCACTGTGACTTGTGTATCTGTGCAGTTGTACAGTACACTTGGTGTCATTTCTATATTGGCATCCCTTAATTTGAACTTCATGTCTCAATTTTTTGTGTTTCACGGAAGAAAGACATACAGTTTTGAAATGACTTGAGGGTGGATGAATTTTATATTTTGAGTGAACTGTTTCTTTAACTAGCCTTGAAGGGGTAAATCACAAGGGGTCCTCAGATGATGCCATTGTGTCTGTTGTCCACCTGGCACTCTGTAACATGGCCAGCAAGGACTTGTATGTCATAACGCTTGCTCATTAACTTCATTCAACACAATCATACCCCAGACCCTAGTTAACAAATGATCTTCACTTAGACTAAGCACCTCACTCTGCAGCTGCGTCCTATAGAGTTTCTGAGAGCTCAGGCTGCTTTATCCACACTATCATTCAATGAGTCATTATACAAAACAGGTACCACTTGTGTCCCTTATATACAAAAGTTTAACAATCAATATTTGGTATTCTTATTGGTAAACAAGACAACAAAATGCAAACAAAAGATCAACAAAAATAAAATTAAGGAAATATAATATCTTTTTCTTTCATGGTAATGATATTTTTTGGCTGTATTATTAAATATACACATTACAATTAAAACAAAATATATGGAAATATATGGAAAAATTTTCTCTACTTTCATTCAAAAGTTTGAGATTGGTAAGATTTTTTAAATGTCTTTGAAAGAAGTCTCTTATTCTCACCAAGACTGCATTTTTTGTTACAGTAAAAACAGTACTGGGAAATATTACAATTTAATAACTCTTTTCTATTTGATTATATTTTAAAATGTATTCCTGTGATGGCAAAGCTGAATTTTCAGCAGCCATTACTAAGCTGATTTGCTGCTCAAGAAACATTTCTTATATATTTTTTATGTAAACCGTGAAACATTTTTTAAGGATATAGAATAGAATGTTTAGAAGAATGGCATTTTTTTAAATACAAACCATTTCTAACATTATACATGTCTTTATTGTAACTCTTGATTAATTTAATGCATCCTTGCTGAATAAAAGTTCAGTTCTTAAAAATAAATAAATAAATAAACTCCAGGCTTAACATAAATCTATCATGAAACTGTCTGAAGTTGTACTCCCAGGTTATGCAGAAATCTTGTTTCTGTCATACTGTTGTAAAGAACTATTTTATTAAAATCTCTTTTGTGTCACTTTATCTGTTTGACTGATAATCAAAAAGTGGGAATCTGTAGAAAAATCAGCATTAATATTATTGTTATATATTTTGAATAAATATTCACATATTAATATCATTTTATTTTTCTAAGAAGCTCCTTGTAGTTTTACAACAAAACTGTAAATGTCAACTGTCAGCTTCTTTTTTTACTTGTCAGCAAAACAAAAGAGATGATTGTTAACTTGCGATAGATGCAAGCTATTCACCGCCCCCTGGGCATCAGTGGTCTGGTGGAGGAAGCAACATATATCTTCACGTTAATGTGTCCATTTCACTGACAACCTTTCATGGGCCCTGAACACCTACCGCTTTGTGAAGAAGGCACAAAAGATCATCCTCTTCCTAAAAAGCCTTAGAAAAACTGTAAACCTGACAACATCCAAACTGTAGTATAGCTGGTGTACCTTAAAAGTGCTGGAACGCTGGTGTCCAGTTGTGTGCAGATAAATAAAGATTTTAAAAGAAAGAAGACCAGCAGCATCATGAAGGATCCATGGGATATTCTTTCTCTTATGATCCCAGAAGTCTAAGCAGTATCCAGGCAGAAGCAATCACACTACTAGCTGTCAGTCTACTCAAGCCTGTCTTGACAAAAATGATTTGCCTGAACTGAACTTTCCACGAAATCACCCAATCTCTTTTCTGTCTAGTCTTGTGCGTTTGACTGTTTTGAGAAGCATCACAATAAGCTCGACTTCACTCTTTTTTTTTTTGCGACGTTGTTTCCGATAAAAGTCTCTGTGCATTGCGGTTCTATGTATCTCAGGTGTGGGGGTTTTATTCATAGATGCATTTGGAGATAGAAGCCTGTCCACCTCGCACCTCCGCAAGCTTCTCCCCTCTGTGAGTCATGGCACATTTATTGAAATATTTCATGGTATATTTCTCACAACTGGACCATCGGAATTTGAGTTATGGATGACCAGTGAGATGCGCGGTCAAGCCACTGCTCAAATGCAATCACAAAGCAGACCTCTGAATATGAAACTCTTCAGAAAGCTAATATATAATTCAACTGTATCAATCTCCCCTTGCTCCAGCTCTCTGCGCTCTGAATCCTGCTCAGAAATCTATTAGTCAGGCCTTCAATGCATTTAAAATTTGCTCTGCCTGAATAGAGTTCGAGAGTATCCCTTCCAAAAACTTTCTGTACGATAAAACCATCGTGTGTACGATAAAACCATCGTATATTTTCCCACTTTCTTTATGGGGGTTTTAAAAAAGCCGTAGACTCTGTCTCAGACTCTGTTATAAATCTCCTAGCATGCAAAACAAGCCCTCGTCTCACACAAGGCCGTAAAACATTCACAAAAGGAGTGCAAAAGAAAGATAAATGAAAAAATTAAAAGGCCGTTTTATGGCGACCCTCACATGATATCAATGTATGAAGAAACATTGAACTTTTTTTTTTTTTGTAATCGTCAGCTAAATGGACAATACGCTAGTTTTCAAGTGTATCACAAATTTGGGTAATAAGTATTTGTATTAGCATAACGTGACGGCAGTAAGAGCTCCCTTTCCTTTCTCCTTGACTTTCTGACAGTGTTGTGTGGCTGTGCAATAGACTCGCTTACCGACAGGGCCTCATTAGCTCTCAGCGTTGGCTGAGCAGTGCTCTGACACGAGGCCTCAGCTCCACATAGACACTGCATACTGCTGGGAAATCTCTCTCTCACTCCCCAAGGCAAATATAGTCCTGGCAAGATAGTTTGCACATTTTTAGACTTGGAGAAAAGTTGCATGGATGACTTCCCTCCGACCTGAATTCAGGTTTTTCCCCAGCCTCCATGTTATGGTGACTTGTACCTATTCACCCAAAAATATCATAAATACCATTTTACTCATGAGTCATGTTTTCCAAACCTGTATAACTTTATTTCTTTAGTGGAACCCCAAAAGAAGATATTTTGAAGAATGTTTGTAACCATACTGTTTTGGTCACCATTGACTTCCACTGTAAAAAAAAAAAAAAAGTCCTTCGTTTTGTGTTCCACAGGGGGTTGTATCTCGAATTAGTTTTCTGTCTTTTTTATCTTTTTACCATTTTCAGAATTTAGATTTTTCGAATTCATTGCTTCATTTTATGTATGAAAAATGGCATTAAATCTTTAACAGAACATACTATAATGGAATTCCAAGCCATTTCCCATGTTCTGCCATTTCCATAGGGGTCATGTACAAATGACTGGACAAGTAAACCATAAACCTGCAAAGTAACAAAGTTTACTTTTTGTTTGTCAGGTTTCCAAAACAACTTTTTAAACTTAAGAACTATTTACACTTGATTATGGCTCAAATTAATTATGATTTTATGATTTCAATGGTCAAAAGATTAGTCTAGTACCTACCTTCCTTCTTCTTCTAGTTCAGATTATTAATGGTTACTCAGATATACACGTTATGTATGATATTGACGATAATATAACATATCATAATATAATATAACAATATGATATTGATATTAAGTCATGTGATGCAGTATAAATATTGAAAATATACATATATTCATATGCAGAAATTACTCTTAATATCCAGAAAATGAACATAAACCTCTTTGCTATTTAAAGGGCAATTTTACGACCCTCATCTGATATCAACCAAAGGTTTGTTCCTTCATTCTTAAGTTGCAATACAATTTTTATGTTTCATATAGCTAATTAATCACATACGTATACATATGAATAGGGTGTGTTTGAGTGAGCTAATTAACTTGTTTCACCTCATAAAGGTCAATTGGATAATTTGAATCAATTCTCTCCTTTTTTTCTTCTTTTAGAAACATTCTTAGTGCACTGTTAAAGTTTGCAGTTTTTTCGTATCATATTTTTTGTCAACAGTATGTTTTAATTTAAAATTATTCAATTATCTTCATGATGTGTATTTTTCATCTTCATTCGAAACCTAAAAAACTTGTCATCTAACATTTTCATCTGTAATTTCATGATTAACACTGGTAGAACAACGGTATCTTTGTGTTACACCTATGTATGATTTAATCCACAGCTTAACTCTCAGGTGTGGAAAATGAGCAGCTGATCTGACTGCAAAAAACGCTTACAGTTTGTACCATGTAATCCGTGCGATCTACTCTGAGCTTAAGTCTCTTAATAAGAGTTAAACTTTTCACCTCGTCCTCATGTTTGGGATGCATTACATGCGAGTGGAGTTCCGGCTAGCCTGTCTGTGTGGTTAACTAAGCATGCCCGGCGGGGAAAGACGAGCGCAGTTAATTCGGGATCACAGTGATAGCACTCTTGAACAGCACCGCGGCACTGCAACTAAACATCAAACACGTTATTTAAACCTCACTCAGACAGAAAAGCGCAGCGGTCTGAAAAACTGAGTATCACTTTGGGCTCCTCTCATATATGAAATGTGATTTTAAAAAGCAAACTCTCTGAAGTCTCACAACTTGCGGAGCATGTCATATTTCGGTCCCTTCCGCACCCAATCCTCCATCTCTAGGGAAATGACGGCTTAAAACAGCCACCGAGACACAGGAGGAATATCTCCAGATCGTAATGGGCCAATGTACTGTCAGATTTTATGACCCAAGAACAGTGTGGAGCATAGCGTGGTCTTCTCAAGGCAATCCCGAAAGGCTCTAACAAAGCCTGCTCTTTGAATGACACCCAAAACCTACTGTGACACCCCATCACTACAGCCAATGGTGCAGTAAATTCCCCTGCCAGTGTGACTCAACCTAGCAAGGTATCAGCTATAACACCTGCTGTCTTCTCTGGCCGTTGGATCCGCCATCTCGGGCGTGTGTGTTTGAGGTCAGGCGTCTGTGCATATGTGCACTTTGATGGATAGTGCGTGTAACAACATTACCTCTCGGTTGTTTGGCAGGCGTGTTCGGCTGGGGAGATGTTCGCAGATTCAGGCTGCTCCAGAGCAATCTGCAAATCCCGCCACTTAATGCGTATGGAATACAAATCACCATTAAGCCATGCTAAGTGCTAGTTCAGCAATGCTAACAGAATTTACCGCAACAGTAATAGCCGCAATCTCCATTGCCTCGGGGGAAATTGATTTAATATAAACTATTAGCTTGTCATTTTCAAAGAGATGTGTTGGCACGGATTCAGAACGCAAGGTCACACTTTGTAACAGGATATTACCCGTCGGCGTTTTGGAGCAGACTGCTAACGGGCACAAGCATTTATGATACTGACTGTGATGCTGTGAAAAACTCATTGGCAGCTCTTATTTTTTATGTACTACCAGTCAAAGGTTGGGACGCATTGGACTGAATTCATATTTCTTAAGTTCTTTATGTTTTTTAAGTTTAAAAGGCTTTTAATGTAAAGCACGGGTTTCAAACTTTTACAGACCACTCAGACTCTCAGTCAAACCAGAGACCCCTAGTTTAAATTTTTTTTTTTTATATATATATATAATAATAATAGAGCTAGCAAGTTAAGCAAGCTAACAACAATGTAGTTTTTTCACTTGTAATTAAAATAAACATTATTTGAGTATGTTTTAAATAAAATATTGTTTCAGTCTTTCTACTCAAATTGTTCATGTTTAATTCAATGTGTTACTTGAAGTTTCTTTGTAATTAATTGTATTTTTGTATTTCTAAGTGAAAATAGTTTTTCTACACCAATTTTTTTAGTGTAAGCATAATAGATTGTATAATCTTTACCAGAAATATAAATATTTAAAAAATATTCATATATTAAAATAATATGTAATAATATTAGTATAAATTATATATATATAATATTTAATTATAAATAAAACACATTTAAAAAAATAAATAATAAATATATTTAACTTAACCTATACATAATATAAAATATAAATAATATATAATTGATTTCAAATGTTTTATAAAGCATATATTCTATCTAGCTTTCAAGGACCCTGGATTTGTTTGAAATTTGTATATTGTAAAGGCATATTTTCTTTACAAAATAGGCAATTTCTTTAAGAAGAAGACGAAGAAAAAAGAAACACTTGAAAAGAATTCAACTGTGAAAAGCAAGTTTTACTTAGTTTTGGTTTGACTTTTGGTTTGACTGACTAGGTGGGTCCAAACTTCTGACTGGTTGTGTAGATTGTCAATATAGATTTCTTCTGCAAAAAGAATGAGGCTTTATAAAGCAAAATGATTTATTATCTTCCCGTTGTTTTGAGCAAATCACACAATGTGGTCAACTAATATGTCTTGTATAGTCTGTCATCCAGGCATAAGAGAAAAGAGAAGAAGATGGGGAGGTGGAATGACAGACCACAGGAGAGAGAGAGAGAGAGAGAGAGAGAGAGAGAGGCAAGAAAGGGACAATAGTTGTATTTTGTTGTTTGGACTGGCAGCTTCATAAAAACAGAGAGTCAAAGAGTTGCTCTGAAGCCTGCTGCTTCTCCCTGTGGAGGGGCTGCTGAGATGTCAGTTAGAGTTACTAAGATGTGACGGCCTTGGGAAGAGTCCCGTCAGAAGAGATTTAGAAGCTGGGCTGACCAGGGAGAGCCGGGAAGGTTAGTGTAGTGAATTTATTTTGAGAAGGGGCACTGGGGGACATGGAAACGATGGACTGATACTTATACTTCTGCTCACATTGATAATACCAATGCATTAAAGCATAGTGCATGATATTATACTTCCCGTATATTTAAAAAGAAATGAATTATGATATTTGAAAGAGATTTAAGAAATATATTTAGAAATGTATGTTTTTTCGATCCATTTGATTTGCCACATTTCTGCGATTTCTGCTTGATTTCTTGCATTCGTTTAATTAATCACACATACATTTGGTATGTTGGAGTATAAAGAATGCTAACATTTAACTTGTGCTGCATGCAGGCCTGCTTGAGTTCCCAGCATGCACTGTGGCATGGATAATTTGTATTGTATGTATTTAAATTTTTGCTGTTATTTATGCTGTTGTTGTCGCTCTCAGTCATTTGCCATGTGGTTATTCAGGCTCATCTTTTTACTCCAAGTAAAAAAAAAAAACCGCAATATGGAGCTCAAACAATGAATAAAAAATACAATTTTAAGTCAGAAATTAAATGTGAGTTTATCAAGTTTGTCCATGTTTTTTAAGCTGCTTAGGTCTGACCCTGCAAAATAATGTTTTTTTAAGATCCTCACAAAAGCCTTCTAGTATAAAATATACTTTTCATAGCAGACCATTTCTTATTAAAACAGTTTACAAAAATGACAGGACAGGTAGTTTGTCGCTGTCAGGGTGGAAGGCCTGAGATTTCGTATCAGGAACATGTCACTGAGAAAATGTAAGAGGCTTCCTCGTCCATCTGACTTCCCATTTCCTTCTGTGGTTAAATCTTGAGCAGTACAGGATGGATTTCCTCTGAAAGAAGCTTTATACAGTGAGATGTAATGAAAGAGCTCATTAGTGATTCTGAGGGTGGTACTTATTTATCAATCATGCTCTGATTTATGGTATAATTAAACATGATAATTAGATGGTTGTTCAATCACTGCTGAATGGATGGCACTATTTTTCTAACGAACATCATTTGTTAATGAGGGGAAAGAATGGGTGTAACTTTATGATAACGACTTGTCAGACTCCATATAGACTCTGATCATTTTCTCTGTCATTATCGCACCAAGACAAAATTCACATTTCTGGCACGCGAATCCGAACTGGAATATGATATTGTTATCAGTGCCGTTTTTCATTTTTTCCAAGCTGAAGAGGAATGACAAAAGCTTTAGCACCATTAAACGTGTTTAATTTACTAGCCCCAATGAAATGGAAATCAAGCACAGATGAAGTAACAACGTGACTTATTTGTTTGCAATAGCGTGTTTCTTAGCTTCCCGTCAGCTCTAGAGAAGAACGAAGGACCTTTTCTTCACTTCAGTCAGCTTTTTCTTCTGTAATCCTGTGTTTGAACTGCGCAGTCTTTGATGAGAGGTTTTGCAGATGAGAAACGGGCTTGTTTGGTGTCTTCGTTATGCTATGAGAGTTTATTATCAATTATCAGAGACATTCTTCAACTTGTCTGACTTTACTCCGGCTCTAATGACATTCCCCAGCATTTTGAGGAGACGCGTCATTAATTAATGGCTTTGGTGCAACAAAATTACCACTTTAGAGACTCGACAGGAAACTTCATCAAAGTGTGAAATCCACCGGAGAGCAATCTGACACCATTTCCCTGCCAGCATGGGAAGATCTGTGTCTTAATCAAAGGGCATCTGTGTTTTCTTTAATTTTTCCAGATCTTTGGTCAAACCTTTTTTGTGTTAGCATGATCATGTGTGTACAAGAGGCTTTTTGAAGATCAGAACTGCTTCATGAATATTACAAGATCAACACGGTCAATAAATGAAACAGATGTCTCCCTGGAGAGATCGTAGATGTGTGTCTGTCGGCCACTGTGCCAATATGGCATCGCTTGTGAGCGAAAGCACGTCATGTCTCATGTTGTCATTCTGGATGTGCCAAAGTACACATTCATTACATTTTGATAAATAAGCATCATCGCAGATTCAAGCTTGTTTTCTTGTATTGATTTGCTGAGCTGGGCTGCAGCATGCAAATGCAGGTTAAGATGCGACCTCGTGACCTTCTGCCTTGTTGTTTGGAAGGAAGTTTGATGATGAAGTTCACTAATTCCTGAAGTGTGCAGGGCCGTCTTTCCATGTTAGTTGATCGGTCTGGAATGAGCTATTAAAAATGAAATATTTAATACTGTTACGGAAGGAGACTCACACAGAGGATTAGAGAAATAGCAATAATGTTTATTTACAGCAATGAGTGTAGGAAGTTCGGGGAGGTGAGAATAGCACTGAATATCTGTCCTTAAGGGAGAGGAGGAGAGTAACACTGTAATGGGTCCTCCAGGAGATCGTGGAATAGGAGACAGAGGACTGCACACACCTCCGCTGATAGGTACACGGAGCTTGAACGGAGTTGACGACAGGAACGTACTGGGGAATGGAAAACAGGAGAACACAATGGAGGTAACACAGGAGGTAAGTATATCAAGAAGGTAAGTCTTTCGCTGTATCTCACGGATTGTATAGAGAGGGAGTCCACTTCGTAGAAACGAGACCGGACACTGGAGTGGCGTGAGGTGTGTGCTTATGAAGGGTGGTTGCTGATGATTGCCAAGTTGTGACAGGTGCGTGTGATCATTATATTATATTATATTTTATTATGTAGGGTAGTTTTCTAAAATAAAAATTTATGACACTAGCCATGTTGGAGTCTAGAAAACAAAGAAGAAAAAAAATGAAAAAACTTAATAATTAATAAATAAGAGAAAAACTAAATGAATAAATTTTTAATAAATAAAAAAATGATTAAAATTAATAAAAACCTATCCATCTTACAGTACAAAACATCTAACAGTACAGTACTATAATGAGTAGGGTGAAAAATTAAATAATGTAATGTAGAAGAGACAAAATGTTATTGACAATACACTGAAAAATTTGGTGTATGATTTACTTTGAAACAATTTTCACAAATAAATGTGACGTGTAAGTAGAAAGATTGGAAAGATTGAAATAATACTTTGTTGTAAATGTTTTATTTACAGTTTGATTTAATTAGATTTTTTTTTTATTTTGTCTTTATAAATGAAAACATATAGCTGCCTTTTAAATTTTAGAATACGGGTTCCTTGATGATTATATCTGGGGGTTCGTGGCATCGAAAAGATTGAAAAACCCCGTCTAAAAGTATCCCTTCATCACAGCTTTAGTCCAAGATGGATAAATATCCCTCCCTTTCCGCTCTACAGAATGGGGACAGAATGTTTATTTGGCATTTTCCGAACTGAGAGAAGTTACTGGCATTTTTCTGAAGCGTCTTAGTTCTGTTCAGCAGTCGGATTCAGGCTGCGGGATCAGGCTTAGGGCCCAAGAATAAGCAGCATAAGCTTCCAGATATTTGTGGAGTGAACAATGGTCACCTGACCATGTGTACAATTCGGATTCTGTTCAATATCTATGTTTTTGCCCAGCAAAGCCTTCGTTCCACTGAATACTTGTGATGCATTAGATTCAGTAGAGAGAGCATCTATGCCTCAACTCATGTAGAGCCAAATATCAGAGACAGTATGGTTTGAATTCTGAAGAGAGTTTGTACGTTTTTGGTGGCTTTGAATGTGTGTGCATGTGGGTTTGTTCCAGGGGTGATTTTGATTGTAGTAAATGACTCGAGTCAGTGTTTCAAGCTGATTCAAACCCGTAACAAATCTTTTAAACAACTGATTAAAAGAACCGATTCATTTGAGTATAAAATGGAATAAGGTATAGGAGTAAATTACATTTTAAAATATATTAAAATAAACTTTTTAAAAAAAAATTATATTTCTTTTTTTTTTTTACATTTTTTAATATTTCACAATATTGCTGTTATTCAGTTTTACTGTGATTTCTGCAATTACTGTGGTCAAATAAATGCAGCATTGGTGATCAGCAAAGACTTTTGTTTTTAATGGAATTGGAATATGCAAGGCAAGGCAAGTTTATTTATATAGCACATTTCATACACAATGGTAATTCAAAGTGCTTTACATAAAAGAAAAGAAAATAATAATTTAAAAAATAATCACAACAATAAAACAAGGAATTTAAAAACTTTGAAAATGATTTAAAAATTGATTTAAGAGGTTTAAAATGAATTTAAAACAGTTAAAAATAGGAAAT
>NW_015647049.1:591137-593493 GCF_001515625.1 Sinocyclocheilus rhinocerous
GTAGCAAAAAGAGGGTGAGTGTTGGTTAAGTCAGATTATAAGGTTTGAGAAGAATGACTGTCTAGCTTTGCCTAGTTCCACATTGAAAGCACGAAGGCTATCTTTATATATGTTATAGTGGATTTCAAGTTTCGTCTTCCGCCACATCCGCTCAGCTTTTCTGCATTGTCTTTTCATACTCTGAACTGCTGTTGATTTTCTCCAAGCTGATTTCTGTCTGCCAGTCTTCTTGCTGACTTTCACAGGAGCAATGTCATCAATAACATTTTTAACTTTTGAGTTAAAGGAATCAAAGAGAAATCAACAGAGTCTGCAGAAATTCTTGATGTTAAAGATATTGCCTCCATAAATAGCACACTAGTGTTTTCGTTAATGCATCTCTTTCTGACAGAGACAGATCTAGATTCAGTGGTAGCAGAGATCAATATATCAAAGGAAATACAGAAGTGATCAGATAGTGCTACGTCCTTAATAACAATGGATGAAATGTTTAGACCTCTACTGATGATTAAATCTAGAGTATGTCCACCATTGTGTGTGGGTCCATGCACATGCTGAAGCAGGCACGTGCACACATAGACATCAAAGGGGGCTTGAGCACCTGCCCTTTTTCTTCCTCAAGAGAAAGTGCCCTTTTTTCTGGGGAATTGTTTTTTTGTTTTGTTTTTTATAAATGAATATATGTCTGCGTGTGTGTGTGTGTGTGTGTTTCTGTTTGAGCACAGCTGTCCCTGTCAAACAAATAAAAAATCAAAATATCAGGTCGGGTCGGGTCAGGAAATGTTGAGACTGTAGAGTGTCGAGTTCCGATGCCTTTCTCCCTCCGCGCCTCAGTGTAGCACACATTTGATCAGCTGCAC
Source organism: Sinocyclocheilus rhinocerous (assembly GCF_001515625.1). Lineage (NCBI taxonomy): Eukaryota > Metazoa > Chordata > Actinopteri > Cypriniformes > Cyprinidae > Sinocyclocheilus > Sinocyclocheilus rhinocerous. The sequence continues at coordinate 591,998 of NW_015647049.1, forward strand.
ATCACGTCACAGACATGCAGAGAGCCGCAGAAGTGAAGCCCTCCCTCCCTTTCCAGTTGTGTTTGTCTTGGTGTGGAGGTGAGTGGTGATGAACAACAGACTAAGCTTCCTAGGCGCGCCGGCGCGAACTGCCGCGCATTCGTATAAATCCACGAATGCAATGACTGGAGATTTTCGCTTAATAATAGGCTAACTTAGATTACATTTTCTATGTGTTTCTCAACAAGCCCTACCGTATGCCTTCAGAACACTTGGAATGTGAAATGAGTTTCATGGGATAATTTTATGTTAGTAAAAAGAATGAAAAAGTTTACAATTTATTAAATGGACAAGTGAAAGCATTTTTATTTTTATTTATTTATTTTGTGATCCAAAAACAAACAAACAAATAAGATAGCCTAATATGGCTTTATAACAGCATCAGGGTGTCTTATTACTGGTTGTGAAGGGATAAATAAACTCTAAACTATGAGAGCGAGTGAGCAAAATAAAGGTTAGGCGTAAAAGAGCACATAGTTATTTTGTTGGGGCCCCATTCCTGGAATTTGCTTAGGGCCCCCAAATCACTAAGTCCGCCCCTGCCATGACTCATGAGAGCTACCAAGTTAGCTAAAGTCTAGTAGGTTAGACCAGTCCAAGTTCTTTCACTGCATGATTCAGTTTATTAAAATGCATTTAGAATTATCACAAAATGCAACATATGGGGGCAGAAATGTATATATTTATATCATTTCATATAGTTAATCAGTATCACGCGAAGACTGATGTTTTTTCCACCAAAAAGCAACATGAGAAATTTGATATTGATTTTATACAGCAGTTCAGTTTAATTTAATATTAAGACACTTACGTTTTAGACACAATATTTACTGTTTTTGCTCTATTTCGCCAACAAATATATTTTCAATTTGCGTCTCTGAGCAACATGACACTGTTTTCTTCCTGATTGAATCACCCGTTTAAATGATTCGGTTCAGTCGCAATGACTTACTTATTAACAGTGACTTGCTGCCGCCTACTGGCAGTTTTAATTTCACATTTAAAGTTTCTTTTCATTTTTTTTAATAATTTCAAATATCAGTATTTAACGTTTTATGTTTAAAATATCAAAACAGTATTAATGCATTTGTAACTGCAGGTTAAATACATTCATGTCCTGCATTAAACAGTGTGTAAATGCATCAATGTCCCTTCTAATGCAGCTTCTGTGTTTCCTCTGCATTGCAAAGATTAATTTTGTCAATACTGATTTCATTTGCTTGGTAACAGCCCAAATGACTTATTATTCTAATTGACTGATTCAATTAAAGAATTTGACTGAAAAGATGATGCACATTTTTAGAAAAAAAGGCTTTATAAAGGTAAAAATGCTCATAAAAGGCAAAAATCTATTTAAACATTGGAAAAGATAAATTTATATCAGTGTGAACTGATCATCACACAGAATATGAAGAATATCAAAAACTTTAGGAGTCAGCTGTCCACGGTAGTCCTTA
>NW_015647049.1:595421-599470 GCF_001515625.1 Sinocyclocheilus rhinocerous
TTTGTGATCCAAAAACAAACAAACAAATAAGATAGCCTAATATGGCTTTATAACAGCATCAGGGTGTCTTATTACTGGTTGTGAAGGGATAAATAAACTCTAAACTATGAGAGCGAGTGAGCAAAATAAAGGTTAGGCGTAAAAGAGCACATAGTTATTTTGTTGGGGCCCCATTCCTGGAATTTGCTTAGGGCCCCCAAATCACTAAGTCCGCCCCTGCCATGACTCATGAGAGCTACCAAGTTAGCTAAAGTCTAGTAGGTTAGACCAGTCCAAGTTCTTTCACTGCATGATTCAGTTTATTAAAATGCATTTAGAATTATCACAAAATGCAACATATGGGGGCAGAAATGTATATATTTATATCATTTCATATAGTTAATCAGTATCACGCGAAGACTGATGTTTTTTCCACCAAAAAGCAACATGAGAAATTTGATATTGATTTTATACAGCAGTTCAGTTTAATTTAATATTAAGACACTTACGTTTTAGACACAATATTTACTGTTTTTGCTCTATTTCGCCAACAAATATATTTTCAATTTGCGTCTCTGAGCAACATGACACTGTTTTCTTCCTGATTGAATCACCCGTTTAAATGATTCGGTTCAGTCGCAATGACTTACTTATTAACAGTGACTTGCTGCCGCCTACTGGCAGTTTTAATTTCACATTTAAAGTATCTTTTAAAAGGCTTAAAGGTAAATATGCTCATAAAAGGTAAAAATCTATTTAAAATTTTAAAAATCAAGTTATATACAATATTGCACACCCCTAATATATTTAAAGTTTTGTTTAGAAAAAATTTTAAATAAATATGAGAAGTGCCCTTTTTTCCACTTGAGCCCCTGCCCCTCAAAATGTCTGTGCACGTTCCTGATGTTGAGCATCAGAGACTTGTGATTAACCTTTTTTTTTTTAACCCAGCATTAGTCACATCTGAATCCAAATTAATTTGAAATAATTAACTTTTTTTGCATAATCCACCACACACCATTGCCATGGTGGTCACATTATTTGAAATGCACTTCATTTGGGAAAGAGGACAGGAAGGCATTAACAACAGCCTGTACCGCAAGTTCTTTTTTCATTCCAGCGTTGGCCTGCATCTCTTCCTGTAATGAACCTCATTATGTTCAATTACCTCAGAGATGCTGCTGTCCAGAGGGAGCTGCACTCAGACCTCTGGGGAGATGCGTCTGAAAACACATGGTCAACACACAACATCAGTTAGGCTGTTTTATTTCAACTACGAAAGGCCTCACTGAGGTGTGTAAGTGGGTTTGTGGGATGTTTGTTTGGATGCCCGGAGTGTGCCTGCGTGGTTCCACTTTACACTTCCTTTAAAGTTCCTTTGACATAGTAATTTGTGTATACGGCTCGATGTGGCTGAGAGCTTTAACCTACTGTGATCACAAAATGAAATTCATCTCCATAAAGCTTCTATTTAGGCAATCATGACTGTATTTGTTGATCTTTGTAAATGAAAATAGTGGCACTACTCATTATTTTATTTATTAAATAATGTAGCTTTTTCTGTAACACAGTTCGTTTTTCAGCCGCATAAACTCAAACACGCTATCTATAAATGAGTATCTAGTCTATTCCCTAACACTGCTGTATTCAATTTAAAGTTTTCAGGTGGTATGACAAGGCAAACGGCTAAGGCATTGACCAACTTTTTTATTAAGAGAGCTTTGAAAGGTCACCTTGATGACTGACCATGAGAATGTATTCTTTCTATTCTCCTGTGAGAAAAGATCCATAAAGCTCATCCGCGAATATTCTGGCAGGTTGTTACAGAGCATCAATGAGGCTCAAAATGTCTGAGTGAGTTTTATGGAAAGCAGAAGGTTAGAACTAGTGACCTTGTCTCCGCTGATTAAACTGTGCCGCCACATGGCGGATATCTTATGATCTGCCAGACTTTTTCCGAGTATAGTCATTATCATTGAACAAAGCATGTTAAAGATACCTCTGGAATTACTGCCCGTCTTTCACATTTGCCTTTGACCTTTGCATTAGCACTTTGACCTTTCCATTAGGCCTGTGTGATGATGGACACTAAAAGGTGTAATAACTAAAACCGTATCCTTAGGCCTCTTTTGCACAGAGGTCACAATCATAATAAGTTTGAACTTTACTTTTATTCATACTCGACTGGGTAAATAACCTGCAAATGTCATAAATACAGAGTTTGTAAATGAGGAGGTGAGCTCAAGCATGTATGTTTCAAATCGATAAATGCTCATTCTGTACACTGTTGACTGAAATTATGTTAGATTTGAATCCTGACTGATCCATATTCCATTTGCCCTCTGACTGAAAGCCATCATAAAATAATTTTCCCTGTAGCAAAGAATTGATCCTCATACTTAGCATAATATGAGAATATTTTCATAGATTGACATGTTCCTTGTTGTAAATTAATTTTTTAGGTTAAAATTGCACATTCTTGACGTTTCAATGCTTTCATGTCTTGTCTGTTGGTAAGTATTCAATGCATGCATTAAAACTTTAAGTGGTTTGAGAAAGTCACAGAGAATCCGCCGCTCTTGAGTATGGCACATGCTAATGAAGGTGTCATAATTAATGGTGCTCTCTTGATTGTTTGTTCCGGCAGCGCTGAGAGATAACCGGATTGAGCTGGTCCGAGCCACGTCGCAGGAGTTGACGATCAACATCAGTGAGGTCACGCTGGCAGACGAGGGGATGTACACCTGCTCCCTCTTCACCATGCCTGTCAAAACAGCCAAGGCTTTCCTCACCGTCCTGAGTAAGACATCATTTAACACTTGATGTGTCTGGGATTACATCCTAAATCAGCCAGCTGAAGCATTTTGAGTTATTTAGCCTTGACTTGTTATTTTACAAAATTTCACAAGCCGGTTTTGTTCACATTGACTGAATTTGTTGTAGTCTATCATCTATCATACCTTGATTTTAAACGCCATTTTTGCACTTATAGGCCTGCATTTTTATCTAAAACTTTTTGCTCAGTGTCTTTAGAATTTAAAGAAAGATATTTATTTAAAGCAAAAAAAAATAATAATACTGTTCCATTTTTTTCCAGATTTAAGCATACCTGTCAACCCTCCCATTTTCCCGGGATTCTCCCGTATTTTACCATTCTATCCCGCTATCATCCCGTTTTAAATATTTTCCCGTATTTTTAATCTTTCTATAAAAAAAAAAAATCCCACTGGGCATATTTTATATGTTTGCTACATTCATTTCCGGTAAAACTCCCGTCATTTGTATGGGCCAAACCTCATCATATGAATAATCACGACAACAAATTCCAAGGTTGTCCAGTTGCCAGATCTTGTATGAAACGCATCTTTCTCACACGATCGACGCATACAAATTTCAACCCATTTGTCCCCTCAACTTGGCAACCTACAGCCCAGTGATGCTACTGATATGTGCGCAGGTAGTACCGCGGGAAGGAAACAATGATCACTGGTAGAAACTGGAGAAGAAGACTCAGGTGGTGCACCAGTGAAAAAAAGCTAAATATACATGTAAATGCATATTTACATGTATAATGAGATATAGCTTATTATATATTATAAGGCAATTTAATTGATTAAATATGAGCGCTGCAAGTTTCAAAGTCAGGTGCTGAGCTGCTTTGTTTACTGCGGTTACGGGGAAATGGCTATATTTCTGGTGAAAAGCGCCACCTGCTGGCAGAGAATGAATTAGCATTTTTCAATAAGTGAACTGGTGGATCGACAAGAAAATAATGAATTATAAAACTGTAAAGATATAGCCTACACTAAGATATATTAATGTTACTAAATTAATATAATTGTTTGATAATAATTGTTTAAATTAATATAAAAAATAATATAATATAATATAAAAATTGTTACTTTTGACTCCGCCCCACCATACCCATATATATATATATATATATATATATATAGATAGATAGATAGATAGATAGATAGATACGTATACACACAGTGGTTGAAGTGGGCCGGTACGCACTTCTATATTTTAGCCTTTAGAGTACCTGCACTTTTTTGTGCGTACCGGCA